>NC_085017.1:5031808-5056808 GCF_963854185.1 Sardina pilchardus
ATTCCAAAAAGGCAAAACAGTAAAGTTATATTGAGCATCCAAGGAATTTTCACACACCCCTAATATAGAATATAAAACATTTTAATAAGGATTGGATTTTTACATAAAGCCCGTCCGTACACAGTGAATATCGGGTAAACCTTTAACCGTCTGCCTTCTCTTTTGAAGAAACCTCCGACATACCATGTCAGCCAAGCTTCTGATCGTTATCTTAGTAATGCAATTCATTTATGAAATCACACACACACACACACACACACACACACACACACACACAGACACACACACACACACTCTTCATACATACTAGCAGACAGCATGAAAGCAATATAGGTGCCCCCAGCCCTGGTTGATTGAAGCCTATAGGATAAAGTCGGAGGGGACCCGGTGATGTCAGCTACAGTATGTTAAAGCTCCACTTTTCATTACCTGCATCTCTGGAGCCGTGCCAGGGACATTTTTGTTGTATAGGGGGTAATCTGACCACCAGAAGAGAGACATCTCCAAGATCTCCTCTTCTGCTGATGGCTGCATGGTTTACATGTCCCCTGCCTGCTAGGTTGAATAGCTCAGCGGTCTGAACATTTTGTGTTTGCTTTCTTAGAGTGTGTATTTTAGATACGTCTGCCAACGACGGAGTAGCACAGTCATTTATTTTCTTGTGGAATTGACAGTTTAAGACTCTTAGAGAAGAAAGACAATCCACCATTATCCATAAAAGCTGTGTTTGTTAGCCGTTTCTTCTCAAAGTCTAAACACCACGACAGACTAAGAGTCTGGACTGTATGTAATTTAGATTTCAGGCCCCCGCAGCTTTGCTTGTGTGTCCTATTGCTCAATAACCCACTAAAACAACACATACAGATGCTAAGCAAGAGGCCCTAATACAAATCAAAGGGAAAGACGTTATGCATGTTTACTGGTATTGGTATTGGTATTGGTATTGGTATTGGTATTGGTATTGTATGTAGCATATCACATTACTTTATCAGAAACTGTTGTGTTTTCTGAAAAACGGGTAAACAATAACAAGTTGTAAGGAAGTGTTTGTCGATAACTGGTAAGCTACTATCTGATGTGTAAACAACAGGTCAAGAAGCTGACATTCTCTCACCAGTGTCCAAGCTTGCTGTGTTCCAGTGGCTGCTGTTTAGCACTCTCTCAAAGCTCTTAGGTGCTATATAGAACCAAAATGGTTCTATTGCATGCTTCATATACTGTATGGCACCCTAAAATGGTTCTTTAAACAAATTTGAAGAGTTCATCAAAGGAACCCCTAAGGGTTCTTTAAAGCCTGCATGGTTCTACAGTATATAGCATCCCAGGAACGTTTTTTTAAGGGTGTTCTGTGGCTTCGAACAGATACGTGAGTGTATCCATGACGGCCAATCTCAAGGGGTTTATCAGTTCATACTATGAATAAACCGATGAAAAAATATAAAAACAAAACTCAGAGACTGGATGGCTGGGCCCAGGGTTGGCCGGGCCCAGTGACAGACAAGTGGAACTGGTTGCAGAGGGCTTTGTTTCCTCAGCCAGAGGGCCATAAGTGGAGGAATGCAAGATCAACAGGAGGGTGGAGAGAGACGAGCGCGAACCAGACTAGACCAGTGGAGGCTGCACAGCACAGTGGAGCGGAGGGTGGGGGGGTGGCAGACGTTAGTGCATAGCAGACGTTAGCGCATAGCAAAGCCCCTCAGTCTGTGTTCTGTGTCCACAGCAGGATGGATGGTTGGACAATACTCTCATGACAGCGGTCAGGAAGAAAAGCAAGCAGCGGGCGGAGAGAGGGAGTTTATGTGCAGAGGGGACCCCACGGATGTTTGAAGACAGAATCAGAGCGTGGCACTAATGTTAGCCATGACGTTAGCCTGCCCTACATCTACCTCTGTGCTGAAACAGTATCTTGGTACCATGTAAGAGCTACATATAGTTTAAATACAGTACTCCACTGCATATCTTTACATACATGCAGATACATAGTATGACGCCCTCAATCTTGAGAATTCCTGTCTAGTGATGATATTCAATGCACTGAATGTAAACATTTTGTGTTTGATATGAATTTTATTTCATTAGGCGTAAAAAAGTGAACACGGTAAGATGCGAATAAGAAGACATTTGAAGCTTCTAAACATGTGGTTCCCATGGATTCTAAACATGGTATACTGTAGGAGGAACACACTGGTACACACATTTTAATTCTGGAAATACAGATGTCGGCTAATTGCCTGCTGCCTGCTTGTTAGAAACCCCCATCTCCACACAAATGCTAGGTGTAACAGGCTGGGCACCTCCGTATCTGGGAAATGACGCCAGGAGTGAAAACACATGGATTCAGCCAGGCCGACTGTGCCATCCATCCAAGCCCACCCTCATCGACCCTTGGCACGCTGTGCCCTGCGTGGACAAAAGCGCCAATCACCTCAGGCCTCCTGATGGAGGAAGCCTGGAGCACAATGGCACAAAGCGCACAGGTCTTTAGATTCCCACTAATTCCTCCTCTCCTGTCTGCCTCAGTGGGAGACTCCTAAGCCACGGGGCCAGCGGGCCGTGGGGAGAGGCCAGGGGTGGGACTGGACACTATGGGCATGAATGGCAGAGCTGTGAAAACCCCCTCCAGCGTTCTCAGGGCCAGAGAGGGTAGTTGTCTTTCAATGGGAGACCGGAGGAGTGTGTGTGTGTGTGTGTGTGTGTGTGTGTGTGTGTGTGTGTGTGTGTGTGTGTGTGTGTGTGTGTGTGTGTGTGTGTGTGTGTGTGTGTGTGTGTGTGCGTGTGTGTGCTGGAGGACAATACACACCTGCTGTTCAGGGTGCAGGGGGAGTGAGAGAGAACTGGAGTATGTGTATGTGTATGTGTGTGTGTGTGTGTATATGTGTGTGTGTGTGTGTGTGTGTGAGAGAGAAAGAAAGAAAGAAAGGTAGAGACTGAGCGTGTGTGTGTGGGAGTGTGTATGGGAGTGAGATGTAGAGAGAAGAGAGAGTATAGGTATGAAAACGTGATGGAGAGAGAGTGAGACAGAGAGAGAGAGAGATGGAATGGACAGACACAATATGTTGGAAAGACAGATGAAGAGAAACTAAGAAAGATGGACAGACCATGAGAAAAGCCAGATGAAAAGAGGGAGAGACAAAGAAAGAAAAGGAGAAGAAGAGCACCAGTAACAGCAATAGAGATCCGGCCTGTTTACTTCTTGTGAACACACACACACACACACACACACACACCACCACCACCATCAGACCTTTCTCAGTCCTTAGCCCCGTGTGTGTAGGTCTCACGAGCTGTGTGTGTGTGTGTAGGTCTCATGAGCTGTGTGTGTGTGTGTGTAGGTCTCACAAACCATGTGTGTTTGTGTAGGTCTCACGATCTGTGTGTGTGTGTGTAGGTCTCATGAGCTGTGTGTATAGTAGGTCTCATGAACCGTGTGCGTCAGTCTCACAAGCCGTGTGTGTGTGTAGGTCTCACGAGCCGTGTGTGTTTGTGTAGGTCTCACGAGCCGTGTGTGTGTGTGTGTAGGTCTCACAAGCTGTGTGTGTGTGTGTGTGTGTGTAGGTCTCACAAGCCATGTGTGTGTGTACTGTAGGTCTCATGAAGTGTGTGTGTAGGTCTCACGAGGCGTGGTGTATTAGGCAATTGATGGGCCAGTCAGAGAGGGAATGTTCACCATTCATTTTGTCCCCTCTGGGCTCCCATACGTGTTCTCTCGCCCGCTCAGTAACACATGGGGAGCACCCGCACATCTCTCTTACAGCACCCCTCTGGAACAGCACAGGAAACCCTCCATTAAAGGAGGGAACATAGAGGGACGACAGGGAGAGAGAGAGAGAGAGAGAGAGAGAGAGAGAGAGAGAGGAGGGAGGGAGAGAGAGGCACTGAGAGGGAGAGAGAGAGGGAGGGAGGGAGAGAGAGAGGGAGGGAGAGAGAATGAGAGTAAGGCAGAGAGAGAGTGGGAAAGAAATAGAGAGAGGGAGAGGGAGGAAGAGAGAGGGATGGAAATGAAACAATGGTGCCCTTGAATTTTTCCTTCTCATTTTGTGTGTAATGATATCTAGATTAAGCACAATATTGTTGTTGGCTGCAGAAAAGGCTCTTTTGTGCACGTTAGAGGTATAGTTCATGTAGGGAAATAGAACAAGAAAATGGCTTTAGTTTAAAACGCCAGCCCCACATCACACACACACACACACACACACGCCATCTCACACACACACACACACACATACTCTCCCTCTCACACACACACGCCACCCCCACATCATGCTTCCTGCATCGGCAGAAAAGCAGAACGCAGACAGGAAGTCATTTTGGCGCATGTGACGGGGAACAAGAGAGGCCAAAAAAGATCAATGGTTTCAGGCAAAAGAGGGGAAATGCAAAGAGAGCGGGAGGGGGGGGATTTAACCTCGCCGTTGTTTCCCCCCCACCTGTGATCCGTCTGTCAGGTAGCAGCTGCTTGGCCTGCGAGTCGAGCGTCTGATTCGAGCGTGTCTGGACATTTCGGAGTTCACCAACCGGAGGCTGACCTTCAGATACCCTCACGGCCGCCGCCGGCCTCTCCTGCCGATGTTTCCCCACCTCGGTTTTTATTTATTTTTTTTGCGTTGCGTTTGCCCACGGCCCGAGTCATGGTGGAATGGCAGCAGCACCAGCGCAGCAGAAGGGGAAGGTAATCTCGCTCAGCCCCAGAGCCTCTGAGCCGGCTCAGGCCAGCTAATCACATAGAGGATCTCCAGAGGAGAGGAGAGGAGCAGAGGGGCTTTCATCCAACACCAAAGTCAACACGGACGCATTCTTGGGAGCCATTGCAGACATTCTTGAAAAGAGGGGAGAAAGTCGAGGCTACGAGTGGCTACAATGCTCAGTAGAAAAGAGGGGGGTGCTGTGAAGCCTTCTTGCCCTCCAAAACAATTACTGCAACACTAATGTCTGTTTGTATATATCTGGTGTTTTGTTGTTGTTGTCTTTGTTGCTTTGTTTTGCTTTAAGATTCACAGGGTTTACTTTGAAGTGGACAGGGCACAGGAAACCTATCGTATGTGTGTGTGTGTGTGTGTGTGTGTGTGTGTGTGTGTATAGAGGGTAATGAGTTGACATTACTACTGGGACTGTATGTCATATGGGTGTGTTTAGGGCCGCATATTGTACTGTACATGTAAGTTGAGTTGTGTTGTGTTGTGTTGTGTTGTGTTGTGTTGTGCTTTGCTTTGCTTTGCTGTGCTGTGCTGTGCTGTGTGTTGTGTGTTGTGCGCTGTGCTGTGCTGTACTGTACTGTGCTGCGTAATGTGGAATATCGTAGTGCTGAGTTGTGCTGTGCTGTGCTGTGCTGTGCTGTGTTGTGCTGTGCTATGTGTTGTGTATTGTGGAACAGTGTGGTGTTGAGTTGTGTTGTGCTGTGCTGTGCTGTGCTGTGCTGTGCTGTGTTGAGCTGTGCTATGCTGTGCTGTGCTGTGCTGTGTGTTGTGTAATGTGGAACAGTGTGGTGATGAGTTGTGGTGTACAGTACTGTAAGTATCTCATGACGTCAAGTTGTGTTGTATTGAGCTGTGGTGAACTAAGTTGTGTGTGTGTGTGTGTGTGTGTGTGTGGTGGACTAAGTGGACGTCAGAGAGATTTACTGGCCTTGGTGTCCCTGGGCCCTTCACTCCATAGCTGGAGAGAACGGTCCTGTGGTTTGGTTTCCTCCGCACACACACACACATACACATACACACACACTCCCTCTCTCTCTCTCTCTCTCTCTCTCTCTCTCTCACACACACACACACACACACACACACAGCTGACTCCAGTCCTCTGAAATTGAGCTTGCGGAGAGCAGGGGCAGGGGTGGGATGGGGGGGTTATTAATTACTCCTCCTAACGAGGTGCTGTTTGCACAGATGGACCCCCCTCCCTCGGTGCTCACCACCCTTTCCCTCTCTGCAGCATCGCCCAACTCATCCTGTCCAAACAAAGACAGACCTCACAAACCCAGGTCCACCTCCAGCTCCTGTTCTCTATCCCCCCCTCTCTCTCTTCTTCTCTCTCACTCTCTCTATGTGTGTGTGTGTGTGTGTGTGTGTGTGTGTGTGTGTGTGTGTGTGTGTGTGTGTGTGTGCGGGGGACAGAGAGGAGAGAGACAGAGGATATCTGTGTGTGTGTGTGTGAGAGAGAGCGAGAGAGGGAGAAAGACAGTGTCTGTGAGCTTGTCTGAGAATAACTCTGGATGTGAAATGGTGTGTGTGAGCTAGTTTGGCTGTCTGTGGTTTTCTATGTGTGTGTGTGTGAGTGTGTGTGTGAGAGAGAGAGAGTTAGAGAGATTGTTTGTCCCATACAATGTGTATGAGACACTTGTCTAGAAAACACTTGTGTGTTTGAATAACTTGTCAAGGTTGCATCAACAAACGTATCACGGTCATGATCAGCATGCTACATGATGAAATGAATCAGAGAGAAAAGGAAGAGAGAAAGTGAAAAGAGGGTGAAGGACAGGAGAAAAGAAAGAGGGGAAAAGAGAGACCCAAATGTTAGAAAGAGAGAAGACAGAGCGAGAGAAAGAACGAACGAAAGAAAGAGAAAGCAAACATAAAGAGAGAGTGAGCATGGGAAGGAGCGGGAACATTTTTGCAGATGCGCCTGCCAAAAACAAATCACAGGAGAACTTGGCCGCTGCTCTTGCGGTGAGATCGGCATTGGGTTTGGAGCGGAGCGCCGCGGAACCGCAAGCCCTGGCCTTAGAGGTTCTCTCATTAGAGCCAGTTCTACCAGCAGAGGGTCGGTTCTCTCATTAGAACCAGCCTCTGCAGGGCTGTGAAGCTGAGGTGGGGGGGGGGGACAAGAGAGGGAAAGAGTGAAGAGGGACCGAGATAGAGAGAGAGAGAGAGAGAGAGAGAGAGAGAGAGAGAGAGAGAGAGAGAGAGAGAGAGAGAGAGAGAGAGAGAGAGAGAGAGAGAGAGAGAGGAAGAGCGAAGAGCGAAAAGGAGAGAGTGTGAAAGAACAAGAGGGAGAGAAGGAGAGAACATGAGATGGTGAGAGAGGATGAAAGAGAGGGAGAGAAAGAGAACAGAAGGCAAAAAGGAGAGAGGGAAGTGGGAACAAAATGAAAGAAAGTGAAGTGGAGAGCGAGAGAGAAAAACAGAGGGAGGAAATGAGAGAGAGGTGAGGACAGAGAGAGGGAGGATGAGAGAGAAGCCTACTGACACCCCTAAAGCTCCTGCCTCCAGACTAGCTAATGTCTCTGTTTCACACACACATACACACACACTCACACACACACACACACACACACACACACACACACACACACACACACACACACACACACACACACACACACACACACACACACATACACACACACACACACACACCTTCTCATTGACACAAACACATACATAGACACACATAGGGCCAATTCGTTCTCTCTTTCCCTCTCTCTCTCTCTCTCTCTCTCTCTCTCTCTCTCTCTCTCTCTCTCTCTCTCTCTCACACACACACACACACACACACACACACACACACACACGTTGTGAGCAACCACTAACCAGTCCAGGGGGAGAGCGTGCTGTATCCAGCGTGTGTGCTGCATGTCCTCATGTTGCTGTGTGCTGTTGGAAGACAGGATCTGTTGGGAGAAAAGACATTTCATGGTTTACTCTTTTTATGGTTTATGTTGCGCATCCTGGTGGAGGAAATGACAGAATAAGAGACAGACCAAAAGGGAGGGGGGGGGGGCAGCTTCTTAGTCTCAGCTTCTTATGACCTCCGTGGAAAGTTGCTGTAAAGCTACTCTCTTCAAGTCAGCTCCAAAACAAGAGAAGGAAAATATTTGGACCGGCACTCTGGCCGTACATCACAGGCAGTCGGGAATCCCAATAGTATTCACACACACACACACACACACACACACTCACACACATACACACACACACACACACACACACACACACACACACACACACACACACACACACACACACACACACACACCCAGATAGACACACACACACACACCCAGATACACACACTCACACACACACACGCACATCTGATCATACTGTTAGACGAGGAAAAGCATCTGTGAGGGCACAGTGCTACGGTGGGGTATAACCCGGAGGTTCTGTTTCCATGTATGCGGCGGGGCCGAGGCTGTTGCCTGGGCGACCCTTGATTGTTCCTGGACCAGTACCGGGCCAAAGCGAGGCGGGATAAGGTATTTTGGGGAGCGACATCTCAATAAAACCTTCTTTGCTCACATAAAAACAGATCGGGAGCCCACGTTTGTCGGCGAAGTAGGTAGCGGGAAGCTACCGGTACAGTATGTCAAGGTGTGGACTCAAATGGAAGAGACCCCTCCGGTGAAGTGAAACTGAATAAACCAGTCACATGCAAACAGTGTTCAATTCTGATGGATTTATCCATACTTTATTCATTAACTTTGGCCTGACTATGCCTACTTTTTGCGTCTGACTACACTATCAAACTCACACTCAGGGGGCGTTATTCGAGGGCCTTTTTCCATTTACTCTAACAGAGCAAGACATCAGTGAATAGCCTGTCTTCTATTTCCATTACTCTAATGTTAGGAGTACATTACACCAATGTTACATTGGAAACAGACATAAATGCTTAAAACATCTAAACAGTGTTCGCCAAGAGTCCCTTGAGCATACGTAAAGACATGAGGATGACATCCAAACATGTCATGAATGGCATGTGCAGACTCATTTGACAAGTTTTGATTTATCCATTTTTTTTATTCTTGAAAAGCTAGCCAAATACAAGCTAAAGCTAAGTACAAGCCACACTATTTCCAACACAAGGCAACCTGAGGTGATATTTTTTATAAATTTTTTTTCTCTCTCTTTTCAGTTTGAGAACACACACACAAGAATCTGGTGCATGATAAACTACTATAGACACTGGATTAAAGGTTACATTTTGGAATGTTTACTCAAAAAATATTTAAATTCATTTGAAAACATCTCTGATCCTCTTCTGATTCTCGCATTGGGATCCAATTCACTGCTTCCTGACCATATGTGTGTGTGTGTGTGTGTGTGTGTTTGGGTGGCGGTTGTAAATGTAGGATACGAGAGGACCACGGCCTTGCCTGGATCTAGAGTGTCTTCTGCACACCTGCTTGTGTTTTCTTAGTACAGAAAAATGTAGTGTGTGTGTGTGTGTGTGTGTGTGTGTGTGTCAGAAAGAGAGAGAGAGCAAGACAGAAGGAAAGAGAGAGAAAGTGAGTGAGAGATGGAAAGAGAGAAAGAGAGAATGAGGGGGAGAAGAGGAAAGAGAGAGAGCGTGAGAGAAGGAAAAAGAGGGAAAGAGAGAAAGTGCAAACAGAGAAAAGTGCAAATGCTGGCGTTTTTTGAGTTGGACAGAGAAAAAAATGTGTCAACTTTGTTTGAAGAAAGTTTGCAGTATGGCTTGGCTTGCATTTTGTGAATAGCACAAGCAGCTGGGGATAATTGTGTGTGAGAAGAGAGGGGAGATCTCTCGTTCCCCCGGCCCAGAATGACGGATGAAGGCCCATGGCTATGGTCAGTGGCGAAGCCACTCTCCAATCCTCCAGCATTCTCCGCAAATGATTCGCATGAGTCATGCCTTCTAGACGTCACTTCCAAGACACCAAAGCAACATTGGGACCGTTCACACAGATACTGAAACATGATCCTGCCAGTTTGTAGAATCGGGTCTTTGTCCACCCTGTCGTACAGTAAGACTATGTTGATGGGTGTCTAAACTCCATTGTGTATAATGCCATTATATTGATGATTGCGAAATCTAAAAAATAAATTAATACAACAATAAATAAAGGATAAAGAACTAAAAAGGACACACTAATTCAGAAATAAAGACGGAACATATTAGGAAAGCAAGAAAGAGAGGACACCAAATTAGGAAAACGACTCGATTATCGCAAATCTATCTAAGTCGTTCAGCTCATGTCGCCAGAGGCTCGCTCTTTATCCCTCTTAGGGTGACAGTTGCCGGGGTGACGGTTGCCGGGGTTCCAGCGCTAAACCTAGGGAGGTCAGGCGCTAGGAGGCTAGCGTTCAGCCCGTTAGCGATGGCTATTGTTGTTTTGCCAAGAAGTCTGTTTCCCATGGTCTGGTTTGAATCATGCACAAGTGTGGCCAATCAGCGTTGGGTTTTGGTTACCGTGGTCATTAGTCAGTGCTGGCTATTGGTGCGTCGCGTTCTCGAGTGCCAAGATGGAGTGCCACGAAACAGAATTTGCGGTGTTTGTCAGCGGTCATTTTTGTAATTCCTAGACTGAGCTTAGATACTGTAGCCTACGTAGCAGAGCACAAGCCTCTGAAGTGAACGGGAGTGTTAGCAGAGGTGGACATCCCGGGTTCAGAGAGTAAAAGTCCTGCCATGTATTCTCTCTACCTGTGCATTTAACACAGGTGATATCACTAATTACCTGATCTACCTGGCTGCTAATTAGGATGAGCTGGTTTACTAAATGGTTGGATCAAATACTTGGCAGGACTTTTACTTTCTGAACCTGGGATGTCCGTCTCTGAGTGGTAATCAGTCACTCTCCATGGGTCTGTGTAGTTTAGCCCAGTCCAGCATTACAAGTCTGTGTAGTTTACCGTTATGCTTTGCCCAGTCCAGTGTCTTGGTTGGCAATGAGGTGATTTGTGTTGACTGACAGTAAGACTGGCAGATGCACAGACAGTCACACACAAACACAAGGAAAGAAAGTAAGCTAGACAGACACAAGCAGACATTAAGAGAGTGGGAGAGAGGGAGAGAGAGAGACAGAGAGAGAGAGAGAGAGAGAGAGAGAGAAAACTACAGAAACTGCTATTGTTATTTACAAAGAAGCGTACTGGACAAAGCATACTGGGTGAACACAGACTCTATAGAGGCTCCTGTCAGACAGACTGAGGGACAGGCAGGCAGAATGAGACATTAAAACACATTACTATGCGGCTTATCGTGCTGCCCAAAGTTCCATCCACATGAATGAGCCTTCCCAACGTTCGGAAGTCTGTTAAATTCGAATAATGACCACTGCAAATGTATAATGACTGCTGTCTATGGCAACGGTTCTGTGCTTGTGATTCATGTATTTTATATCATTCCGCGAATAGTTGGTTCGCTTATCACAATGGAACTTCATTGAAAGTGAAAACCAGCAAATACGTTGCCATGCAACACCTGCAACTTTCAAGTTATATTTGTGTGCCAAACTAGAACCTATTTGTTTTCTCAACGGAAGCCACACAACGGTAACAAAATGATTTTAAAAGACCCATTGTGTGAAGTTTCTTTTCTGATTTTGGCAGTAGCTGCATAATAAGCTGGATAAAATATTGTCCGCTAGGCATTATTGGAAAATAAGTCCTTTCAGGACGAAACAAGACCCCTGCTGTTTGCCCTGGTGAGACTTATTTTTGGATAATGACCGGCAGACAATACATTGTTCCTTATGAAACAGACTGAAACACTTAACTGTAAAACAGAGACAATGCATGATGATGTTGTTAGCTACAGTTAGTTGGACAGGCTGGGTGAGCACTTGACCTTCAGAGGCTGGTGGTGCAGTTTACAGACAGGCAGACAGACAGGCAGGCAGGCAGACATTAGCTAATAGGCAGGCTGACTGACATACAGGCAGACAGACAGACAGACAGATAGACAGACAGACAAAAAGGCAGGCAGGCAGGCAGGCAGGCAGACAAGCAGGCAGACAGACAGACAAGTAAGCAGACAGGCAGACAGGCAGACAGACAGACAGACATATAGGCAGGCAGACAGACAGACAGACAGACAAAGAGACAGACACAGGCAGGCAGAAAGACAGGCAAACAAGTAGACAGACAGGCAGACAAGCAGACAGACTGACAGACAAGCAGGCAGGCAGACAGGCAGATAGATGGCAACAGAAAGACACAGTGGTGTGATGACTTAATCTACAGCAGAGACTGGCATTGCTGTTTACACACATCGCCATGGCAATCACACCATTGTCCTCACAGAGCCGTGCGGCTTCCACAGCACGTAGCGCAGCAACCGACTCAAAGCTAATTAGCCCGGGACTTGCCAATCTCTCCGAGCGATCAGGGACCCCGGCACGGCGGCAAATGGGAGGCTGTGTGTCTGGCCGCCTGCCCTGGGTAGCGTAGCCGGCCGGCGGGGGACGGGGAGAGGGGAGAGGGGAGAGGGCTTGTTTAGTTTGGGTGGCGGAGGCTACGCCAGCTGGGCTCCAACTCCCGTCCCGAAGAGCCCCCCCCTGATTGGCTGCGTTTCCCCGCATTTCTCGGACCCACGTTGTTTAACTCAGCCGGTTTGCTCCAAACAGACGGCATCATCAACAACAGCCCGGCGAGGCGAGGGGAGGCGGCAGACGGCGGGAGCTGTGAAAAGGCGACAGCCTCTTAACCGCATCGTTTCTCCTCATCGCCGAGGCGCTCTCGCCGCCGAGGCGTAGCGTAAAAGCTGGCCGCCGCGCGCAGTAATCACGGGCACGGCTTCAAGAGCGGTTGTGTGTGCGGCGCGGCAGGGTGCGAGGTGGGCAGCGGCGGGCGTAATTGACGGTGGGTGTTCCTGGCAGGGGCAGCGCGAGGGCACTGAAAAAAAGAAAATGGGCACAAGGACGCCACTCTGACCTGAAGTGCCAACATGTGTGGGCACTCTCCACAAAAGATGACTTTGTGCTTTCACCTGGGAACAAACGCCCATTGTGCTCCTCCAGTCCACTCTGGGCCAGTCTAGGTCAGTTTGGTCTCGATGTGAGGACACAGTCCATGGCCGTGTGGTATACGAGGGCTCACATGTGTCTGCTTCTTCTGTCTGTGATATGTGAGAACAGGAAGACTTTGGTTGTATTCTGTGGGTGTATGATACATTATGTGCGATGCCATTACATTATGCTGTCAAATATGGAGATACCAGAACTGCGTACACCGCATGCTACCACACACCCACACACACACACTCACACACACACACACACACACACACACACACAAACACACACACACACACACAAACACACTGTCATAGCTACAGATGTGTTGAGCTTTGGCTGATTACAGAAAGTGCACTGATCAGTGTTAAACTCCTAATGGCGGGCCTTGACCTCTGCTGGGGCATGTGCTAGCGTTATGACCAGGAGGCTACATGCTAATTTCAGATGTCAGAGAGTTCGAGTGGAGTCCAGTTGAGATGTTACCCAAATTGTCATGTCTTATTTGGCACCTTAACCCCCCCCCCCCGAGAGCCATTCATCAAGCAGAGTACATCCTCATAAATCTTCCCTCTCTGATCTCGCTGCCAGGCATTCACACCGAGTGTGTGTGTGTGTGTGTGTGTGTGTGTGTGTGTGTGTCACACCAGCCGAGGGCCCCGTGAGAGGGAAACAGCAGCCCCACTCCCAAAGAATGCTGGGAATGCCATTAGAATCCTCGGAACGCCATTAGAATGCATTTGTTTTTGGAAGAGGTGGGGGCAGCGAGGAGCTCGGAAACATTTTTTGATCAGTCAAACAATTGAAAATAATCTACCTTTAACTGTGACCATATGTTTTGCTTTGGATGGACCACACACATGCACGCTCAGAAAAGAACTCTCTCTCTCTCTCACACACACACACACACACACACACACACACTCAGTGACTGGAAAAAAGAGAGTGAAATGGAGATGATAGGAGAGCAGGAGAACAAAGCAGAGAGAGAGAGAGCAGGAGAGAGAGAAGAGAGAGAAAGGGAGAGAGACAGAGAGAGATAAAGAGAGAAAGAGAATTGTGTTTTTTGTTCTGGAGGACGAGGAGAAAGACTTTGTTGACAAGCTGTGTCTGCTCTCTGGCTTCAGCAGGCTCTTGATTTCATTCGCAAAAGCAGTCATGGGAAATTGGTCAACTGCAAGGAGAGAGAAAATTGCAAAGGTGGAACGAAAGAAGCGTTTCTCAAGACCAAGGTAGGCGCTCTGGGGAACAGACCTCCTGGATCTGGCTTGGCTCTGGCCCAGATCTGGCCCTGTTCCGCCTCTGTTCTTTGGTGGACCAGCGCCAGGTGTGTGTTAGGGTCAGTTATATGTACTAAATGCCAGGGGTGTTATGTATGCCGTTCAACACTCTGGATTTCCACAGGATCTGACACACACACACACACACACACACGCACACGCACACGCATATCACACACTATCAAGCGAAGACAAATGTTCAAAGAAACCTGTTCCTCGTTAGTGTTACAACTTTGAATTTAATGCAAAGAACAAAGTTGAATTCCTCACAGGAAGAACAATTCGTACAATTTCAAATCCTTACAATGTTTGTACAAAATATGTTCAGGTTCAAAGAAAACACATTTGCCTTGAACATTCACCTTCTTCCCCTTGATCATTTCTGTTCACTGAATCTGAATATGACTCTGGCCCACGCGAGGTTAGATCTGCTAGCTCTGCTCTGCGGGGCTGGGTTTGGACCAAGTCTAGACCCAGCTGTACTCAGCATATGGTGTTGGCCAATTTCAGACAGGGCCTGGTATTGCATGATGTCACGCTAGTTAGCTTGTTTAGACTGTTGTGTTGTTCCACATTTGAGCAGCAGCAAAGCTAATAAAAGGTTCAGTTTAAAGAAGTCTCCCTTTGAATCACTCAGACAAAATAAAAAACGGGGGGGAAAAAGACGGAGGAAAAAAAAAAGGAAAATAAACTGCTCTAAGTTGTTCCAAATGCCACTTTGTGTTTTCACGCCTGAGGCCAGAGGAAGGCAGCCACGGGACTCTGGATTGGCCCTCAGTATTAGAGGAGACAAAGCAGGCAAAGTCACACAACAGGAATTTGCAGCGAAGCCAGGGGACCGCCAATCAAACGAGGGCTGATCAAAAGGCCTCCCAAGGACGCCTGACACTCTCGTTCGGACCGGCGGGTTTAGGGTTTCAGCGCCGGCTCTTTATTGTGGTGGGACCCGGTTCCCAGCGCCGCGCTAACCCGTGGCTGCGTCGCACAGCGACAAACTGCGAGGCACTTTACACCAAGGGGATCAGTATAAGTGAGGACAGGGCTTATCTGGAGTCACTGCAGCAATAGCGCTCCGGGTGGGGGTTGGATGTGGGGTGGTGTTGGCGCTGGAGGGCTGGCGTAGCAGTGTGCCAATGTGTCACAAGCAGTCAGGGGTGATACTTTATAGAAGGAGTTCTGCACTACACTTACCATCCTTCCCAGGCTGGCGATCTGGCCTTCAGAAACTCAATGCTAACACTGAACTGTGCGTGACCTGCGGCTGGACGGACAGCCACTCCACTCCAAAGTCAGATTGCCACAAACACGGCTGGCGAGGTTATGTGAGGATTCTGCCATTCTGAATTAGGAAGTCTGACAGAGGGTGGTTAGCCTCTGGACTGTATGTGAGAAACATATTGCAACCTTGAGTGAGCAAAGGTTTTGCGGGGTGTGTATGTGTGTGTGTGTGTGGGTGGGGGGGGTGAAAGTTTCCATTGTTGGAGAGAGAGTAGCGTTCCTTTCCAATCACGCTCTCCGTCATGGTTGTCGGAACATGCCGTGCTGTTTAGCATGCTAAGACAAAAGAGTAAGCCATGCCTCGTCACAGGAAAAAGAGAACGAGAGGTCAGAAATGAACATGAACGTCACATCGAAGCAACATTTCCAAATCACTAAATCGAGTGTGCTAACTAGCTAACAGAAAAACACAACTGACTCACAACTGATAAAACTAGCCTGCTTGCTAAGTGATGTAGTACAGATGCATATTCGGCAATGGTGTTCTGTAAAGCTGTCGTACGACGCCACATATTGAAAAGCTCAAGCAATCAGTGGGAATTACACACTAGAATACAATTTTCCACACTGTCTATTTAAGGCGACGTTATTGCTGGTGCGCTTGAGGGACGATGCCCCAGCGGATGGCTTTTAAATTGTGGCTGGCAGTGATGTGCGCTTGTGTAGCATTCCTATCTCTTTCCCGACTTGTTTATCTTATTTATTGTTCTTCCACTTCCTCTCCAGGCCCACCGTGACCTCGGCATGACCTTGGAACCCATTTAGGAAGGTGTGAAGAGAGAGAACTGTGAAGAGGGGAAGATACCGATTTAGGGCTTTCCAAAGCTTTGTTCTAAACACATTAGCGGGCACACACACACACTCACACACACACACACATACACACTCCTGAGTGATTGTGAGCATAGTGGAGGGAAGTCCACACACACACACACAGTGTGTGTTTGTTTTGAAAATGTCAGCTGGAGGTTGAGGTTTAGTGGAAGCCGTCAGAGGTGAGGAGGGTAATTTCCTGCCACCAAGAGGTCAGTGTGTGTGTGTGTGTGTGTGTGTGTGTGTGTGTGTGTGTGTGTGTGTGTGTGTGTGTGTGTGTGTGTATGTGTGTGCGTGTGTGCGTGTGTGTGTGTGTGTGTGTGTGTGTTTGTATGTGTGTGCATGTGTATCTGTGTGTGTGTGTATGTGTGTGTGTTTGTATGTGTGTGCTTGTATGTGTGTGTGCATGTGTATCTGTGTGTGTGTGTGTGTGTGTGTGTGTGTGTGTGTGTGTGTGTGTGTGTGTGAGAGAGAGAGAGGAAGAGAGGTCAGTCATTAGTTTTGCAGTGCTGGCCGGGGTGTTTCAGATGAGCCCCGAACTGGAGGCCAGAGATGGAGGAACACCCAGTAGCCCACATACACCAGAGCCCTTCAGTCAAAGACAACATATAGGCAAAGTCAAGAACCCCCAACACACACACACACACACACACACACACACACACACACACACACACACACACACACACACACACACACTGCACACACACACACACACACACACACACACACACACACACACACACACACACACACACACACACACACACACACACACACACACACACACACACACACACACACACACACACACACACAGATACATACTGTACACATACACACACACACACACACACACACACACACACACACACACACAAGCAATGGTTTTCATGGCTGTGACCACATGTGAGTGGAATACAAAACAGCCGTGTAGCTGCAGAAATTGAAACACCCTCGGCAACAGCGACACAGGCCACGTTTACATGATGTTTTTAATTCTGAATTAGTTTATTCAGAATTAAATAGATCGGAATTAAAATATTCTCCTTCAAGTTTACATGGAAATAATAATTCTGAATTGGCGTTTACATGGAACATACGTTAATTACGCTTTATTGTATTCCGCTGAACGTCTGAGGGTCGGGAAGGGTTCCGATTGGACAGGTGGCGCATGAACGTAGCCTAATAAGGCCTACCGGAAGAAAACAAACTTTAGCTGGCTAGCAACTTTTTTGTCATCTCGGGTTAACGTTACAGCATGGACAATAACATAATGAAAACGGGTTTCACAGTAATTCTGATAATAGGCCTACTATTTAACCGGCAGCTCGAAAATATTGTCAAGCTTCACGTTTGCTAGCTGAGGGGGAGAAGACTGTCGGAGAAGGGGGGAAGAAGACGGAGCCAAATTATCAATGAAACGAGCATGCGCGTCTTCTTCCTCTTCTACGAGCATGCGCCAAACAAACGGAATAAACTTTTAATCGGAATAAAGGTTTACATGATCAAAGAGGGGAGTTAATTCCGCTTTAACATCGGAATAAACCAACCACTTAAATCGGAATTAAGTTTGATTCCGAATAATCATTTTCAAGCGGAATAAGCGTTTACATGGTCTCTTTTAAAGCGGAATTAACTTTTATTCAGAATTAACTTGGTTTTATTCGGAATTAAAGCTCTCATGTAAACGCAGCAACAGACAGCTTTTTCTCTTTTTTGGGGGGGTGGGGATGTCATCCCATAATTACTCTATTTACAATGGCATCATAACACTTATTGGGGCAAAGCGAGTGGCTTTGATTCGATGAGAACCAATGGTGTTGAAAAAGTAGCAAAGGCACTCTGTTTAGAAAAAGATATGAAAATAACGTTTAATGGACATTGTCTTAAGGCACATGGGCCTATGCGTTGTGGCTATATTTCAGGGTGCTTCAGGATCTTATTAGGTAGAGCAAAAAAAAGAGCAAAAAAAGTTTCAAGATCAGAATGCAAAAGATGGGGTTTGTGTATTATATGTGTTATAATGTCTGTATTTATTAATCTGTTTATCTATTTATTTATCTTATTGAAAAGCAACATGAGTAGGAACTGTAATCCAGGGTCTCCAATAGGTTAGCAGCAGCTGCATCTAATAGCAGATCTAGATCATAAGTAAAGGTCTTGAACTTATCCTGAAAGGTTCCTGGATGAATTAAAAAACAAACATTAGGAGCATCTTCAGCAGATCTAGATCGTAAACTAGAAAAGTACTCTGAGAGCGCAGATCTCCGCCAAGCAAAAACATAACTGCCTCCTGGAATGTAGAATTCCCAGTTGAATGGAATTCAACAGTCACTATGGTAGTTTGTTATCACATCACCAAATACACCCTTCACTTGGCAACATTACCGCAACATTCTAATTACAGGTTTGTTAATGCTTTCCTTATCTCCAGTAAATCAGAAGAACTGATGTTAGTGAGGGGTTTTCAAAAGCGTTTTTATGCTGCGTTCTTCAGGCAATTCTGAAAGGCTACCTTGATAGAACAGATTATTAGCGATTTCTTTTCCACACACCAGGTTTTTCCAGCTTGAAACTGAACAGGGGACATTTGTGGATCACGTCACCTTGGAAGCGTCCTTGTGTTTAGATTTTTAGAGGGTGGGGGGTGGGGGGGTGAGCGGTGTTGGGGGAGGGGGGTGCAGAGCATTGTACCTCATAAAACTGAAAGAGTCCGGGAGAGCCCCTAAACTCTGCTGTAACACCTGTACAGGAAACTATCAGCACATACGCACGCACACACACACACACACACACACACACACACACACACACACACACACACACACACACACACACCTGTACATGTCTGGATTTGTGTTTTTTTTTTGTTGTTATTATTTAAAAAGAGCCTGCTGGTTCTGGCCTGGCCCACATTTCACCCTGTGGATTCCGAATCACCTCATTCCGGCACACAGTTCAACAAGCTGATGGGATTTTTACAAGGCGTGTTATACGTGTGTGAAATAAGACGACCACGACCACGCTCCGGCCCGTGTTACAAACATATGGCAACACCATTGTATCAGGTAACATTTGTCACCACCCGCCTCGCACTTACGGTAATGGATACAGCACACCGCGACTAAGACGGAGTGTTGTCACTATGGACTCGTTTTTTGCTTTGACCACCGCAGCAACGAGGCTGACTCCCTGGTGTAGCAGCCAGGATGCCGCGGGTGATTAGGTGGCGAGGCTGACTGCTTTCTTCATTTGGTACCATGGCAATAGCTCAGGCCTCATTTAGAGTGTTCTCACTGAATAGCTGGAATTGTTTAACTGTTGCTGCTGGAGTCTAACTTGGTCTCCAACCAGATCACACAGTGAACTTGTAGTTTTGCTGAGAATGGAACTCATACAGTAAAACATATGAATATATAGAGAACACACCATCCACACACACACACACACACACACACACACACACTTGAGTGAGAGAGTGTGTGTATGAGCGCGAGAGAGAGAGAGAGAGAGAGACATCAAATTGACATTTAACTCTTTTAGGACCCTGGCAGGATATGAAGTCTCCCCATCTCTCTCTCTCTCTCTCTATCTCTTTCTCTCTCTCTCTCTCCCTCTCTCCCTCCCAAGGACCAGAATGCAGGGTGGAGAACTGCCCCCCGCCCCCCCCAAACACACACCCACCCACCCACACCCTACCCCGCTCTCCCCACATGTGATTGGGATTCCAGGAACTTTAATTGCGGGGAGAGGGGGGTTGTGGGTAGCGGGGTGCGGAGCCGTGCTCCAGCCGTGGCCGCGGTGCCTGGAGGTGTTTGCAGAGGGATATGGAGCCGGCGGGGCCAGGGGAGCAGCACTGCGGAGCGCGGAGCACGCGGAGGCTCTGGGGTCCCCACACCCCGCGCCCCAACAATGGGAACTATTCCAGGCCTCTAGCAGGCAGGCAGGCGGGCGGGCTGCTGCTTCTGCAGTTTGTTTAGCATAGCGTAACTCACGCGGATTTATTTGACTTCGATCCCCACGCAGAAGTCTAGACGTGTACCCTTCTCCCTCCCTTTCCTCCCACCCGCCCGCCCTCCCTCGCCAACTTTTTTCTTTTGTGAAAGAAAAAAAGAAAGCGAGAGAGAAAGAAAGAGAGAGAGAAAGAGTGGGGAAAAAAGAGGTGTGAGACTGGGAGAGTCGTAGAAGAAACTCTCTCTCCATCCCATATAAGGCAATGGACAGACACATTTTTGAAATAGTTTGCCATCATAAAAAAAGGGAAAAGCTTTCAGAGAACATGATAGATGTTTTTGGAGAACAAACGGGAGATAGGCGGTTGAATAGAATTTGGGAAATGATTTGGAAGAGCCATTGGAGGAAAGGGGAGTGAAAATGTCAAATAGTCTTCTGAGTGACAGGGAACTTGCTAAAGCACACACACATGTAGTGCAGATGTGTGTGTGCGTGTGTGTCTATTTCAGAAACGTGGGAGTGTTGCATACATTGTGCCAACAGTAACTGATATCTTTTTCAATAAATTAAGAAGACATGTATGGGGTTATCTGAGAGATACTGTACATATAGTAGGTGTCTATTTCGCAGGTATGTGTACAGGATGTTATATGTCTGATTTTACAAGCATGTGTAGAATATGTTTTATGTCTGCTGTACATTACTGAGGATGAAATTCAAGAACTGACTAGACCAGACTACATGAAACCAGATCAAAGACGATGTTAGGCCAGCCTAGACTGCGTTACACTAGACCAGTCAACTTTTGACTGGATTAGACCAAACTAGATTGGACCAGACCTGATGATACCAAGCAGACACTGCAATTTTGATGTGATTTAAACCAGTTGGATCCTAGAAACGTTTTAATCCGTCCAAATCACTGTTGGATCTGTTGTGTAGTTTGAGCAGGCTTATGACATCTGATTAGAGGAGGTCACAATTAACGTTCCAGCTCCGGTCTGATCCGAGTGGATTCCTGGCATATCTGACATTTTTGTCGCTTGTCTTGTAGTGAGCAGTCATATACATGAATATACAGTGTGAGCACAGCAATGACATCGGGTTGAAACATGTAGTTTGACTCACCATTTTGTAAGCCACCGAAAAGAAATGCACAGCGTCTGCTCATTTTAGACTATATAGCAAACCAGACTGAGACATACAAAATAAACCGTTTAAGACCAGGCCAGATCAGACTAGACCACTTAAGACCATTATCGCATCGTATGGTATCGCATCGCATTGTATCGAACTTCAGACCGGACCCGTTAGGACTAAACCACCTTAGACCAGGGTAAACTAAACTAGACAAGACTAAATCACTTCAGACCAGACCCAAGTAAGGCTAGGCTATTTAAGACCAGGGTAGACTAAATTAGAATTTATTTCCGAGGAACTGCGAAAGAGTGCTCAAGTGTGGTTCACCAATGGCAGCAGATAGTGAAATATGATGTGTTGAACTAGACTTGATCCAAGAACGGTACATCATTTTTCAAAATCGAGCGTGCAGGTCAAAGCGCATTAACGCACATCCAAAGTGCCAATACACATTTTTGCTAGTTGTGGTGAGCCCTAGGTCAAAGGGCACCACATTAACTATGTTAACTACGCTAACTTCCTGTAACTCTAGCACCCCACTAGTGGTCGAATGTCACCAAATGTATTGTGTGTCCTCAGTATGGGGTCCAAAGTCCATGTACCAAGTTTGGTTTCTACATGTGAAAGTGTTGCTGAGATATGAGCCTACTTCCTGTGATTATAGCACCTCCTAGTGGTCAAAATACACCAAATGTATTGTGCATCCTTGGGATGGGGTCTTGAGTCAGTAATTTCATTTGGCGGTGATGGGCAAATGCGAAATTCAAAAATTCTTGTAAGGCTTGGTCCAAGGATCATGCCTGTCAAGTTTCGTGAAGTTCGGAGCAAATTTGTGATCTCTGAAAATTTACACCAGAACCGATCGGACCCAAGGGGGCAGGCAAATTCCCGGAAGTAGAAACACGGATGAAGCTGGTTATCAACCCTGGGCTAACACCCATAGGATGGCCATAGATTACAGATTTTTTTGAAATCCCATAACTTCATGTAACATGTGTCCTGTGTTGCCGTTGTCGCTTTTGTATTTTCTATCTAGATATAGAAGGCACAAATAATTCACATCTTCCTCGTGCATAACGTTGGTTTCCCGTAAAGACGTATAGTTAGCAAGTCTGTTTGAGGGAAACTAACGTTCGACGTCGCACAGTAGGGACATTTCCCCGAATGTTTGGATAAGAAGCTCAGTCCAGCCTACACAAAAACCCTGATGGAAAGTCATTAGCAAGATAAGTGAAAAATCTGTGTAGCCTACTGAAAGATAAGGTAAAGCATTACCTAGAGTCAAGTAAACCTAATAAAAAACTCGATGTCACAAATGTCATATTTCTGTGTCACCCATCTATCAGACCAGTTACAGCAAGTTACAGGATTGCTAATGTCACAAAGTCGGCGCGCGAATGATGGGAAGTAAACGGAATGTTTTTCAGTCCCCTCCCGTTGAGAACAACAGAGTCTGTTTGTCCATTTCTTTTACTGTCTATGATCGGACCTTCCAGAGTTGAACCGGTGACGATATCTCAAAAGATCTAAGGGCAGGAGTTGGCCAAAAAAATAGGGAGACAAGAATAATAGTGATTCCTGACAGATAATAATAAGTGTGCTGCTTAACTAGACAAGAATAAATCACTTCAGACCTGACCGGTTGCACTTTGGACCAGGGTAGACTAAACTAGACAAGAATAAATCACTTCAAACCTGACCGAAGTAAGACTAGGCCACTTTAGAGTGGCCTGGACCAGATCAAACTGGACCAGCCCAGGTCCAACAGAACCTCACTCTCAGCTTGTCAGCCCACTCAGAGCCAAGGCTATTCCTCCAGGGTCCGTTTGCACTGAAGCTTCCAGTGCCTGAGACCATTGGAAACCACTGGAGACCATATACTCCCATCTCTCCCCGTCCTCACACACTGAAGAGCACACTAGAGTGGAACACGTGGAGGTCCACTGTATTGGATATCTCACACACACTGCTTTGCTTGGACCGCGCCAGCGACCGAAAATTACCCCGCCAGTAAACACAAGGCAAAGGAGCTCGAGCAAAGACAAATCATTTGGGCAGCACATCTCGTACACAATTCAAACAGCCTGACATAGTCATTATACAACGCAACATCTAGAATGAGGGAAATGAGAAAACAAAGTAAACAAATCGCGGAAAGCGAAAGCCGTTTCATAAACATCAACATAAGCTAATCCACAGTTAACCCAGAAATAAGTATGAGTGCTAATGGAACCATTTGCTTCCCAGAGAGCAGGACCGTGAATAGCACCCTTAAAGGTGAATTATGCAAGTTATTTTTAGCTTAATTTACCTTGACTGATCAGCTGCGGACTCATTGGAATGGTTATTTGACTTATTCTGGGTTGAATGATGGCTGTGTCGCTTCCCTAGCGCCTGTGAGCGGAATAAAACACCAGTTTTGTTTGTGCCTCCATGTCGGTGGCACTGCCAAACAGAGAGTCTCGCAGCCTCGCAATCATGCTGCTGAAAAGACAGACGGACCGATTGAGGAGTGTTGTAAAATATACACGCCAAAGCGGTAGGGGAAGCTCTGCAGAGAAACCTGCAAGCATAAAATGAGGAAACAGCGAAAAAATGGCCAAACCTGCATAGTTCCTCTTTAACATAACGACTTCGCTGATTGAATTATGACTGCATCTGGTGCTCCAAGGCAATGTAAACAGCACCAACAGACCTTGAACCTGGGTCTGTGGGGTACCAACTACCAAGCATGTCTGATGATGAAGGGCTAGGGCCCGAAACGTTACATGTGGTGATTTGCCATTAAAAAAAAACTGAGGAACATTTTCTGGTGTGCAGACTTTAACGTTTGGTAATGACGTATGATCATGGGGGACGATATGATAACGATATGATATAATAATGATAATGATAGCTTGAAACTTAAAAAGTAATCACTCTCGGGAACGCCCTCTGTTCGCTGATTTGGCGGAGGTGCACTTGCTGGAGTAAACGGAAGTGGATCAAGGTGTTCCAGATGGAGTACGGAGGGGATAAGAAATTGAGCAGAAGCACGTAGACAGGCTACTAACTTTCCCCCCTGTTGGCCAGATCCCATCTGAATGGACGTCTGAACTTGCCATCCCCCCACTCCCTCAATTTCTGGCCTATCGATCACCTGCACCAAGCAAACATTTCTTAAGCTATTAAGTTGGCCGGGCGACTGAGCTGCTGTGATAGAGGTGCTTGATAAGACAGAATACTGGACAGGATACAGACTAATTATTTAACCAGCAACTCTGGGGGAGACAACCAGCTGTGAAAAGGGGAGGGGAGATGGAGAGAGAGAGGAAGAGAGAGAGAAGGGCTGTTAAGCATATCCGTTCAACAATGGTGTGAGAAAATATGTTTCACGCACCCCCTCTGATAAATCTGTGTTCCAAAGAATAAGGAAATAAATGAATAATAAATGAATAAAAATAGTTCCTGTATACTATAAAGCATTTAACACCAATAACCTATTAATGTCACTTGATAAGTAATTTGGAGTTAGACAACCAATAGCAGGAAAAAAGATCTGGCTGTACCTCTGAATACCTCGTGTGTCAGATTTATGTGCAGTCAATGGTCTGCTATGGAGAGCAAGCCAGATATCTTTAGAAGTTATAACATGTCCAGATACTTTATTGCACAAAACATGCAGGCCTAACTCAACGTGTGAAAGATTAACTTCTCAACTCGCTCCATGATCCAGAGCTCCACCGACTGGTGCGCTAGTCCGAAAGGGACATTGAGTTCATCTCCTGTTACCGCGCGTCTGTCGTGCTTCAGTGTAGGAAGAGGAGGAAGCAGGCTAGATGTAGGTATATCCCCAACA
>NC_085017.1:5071808-5076808 GCF_963854185.1 Sardina pilchardus
GGGGGGGTACTCTGACATGATGCATCGCTGTCTGGAGACACATTCTGATGCTCGATGGTGTTTTGGGTCCCCAACGCCGTCCTCCAGGCAGTGCTGTCACCGTCGACTTCAAGGCACCTAATCCTAAGCCTTATCCTAACCTTAACCCATGCCTAACCCTACTAGTGCCTTGCAGGCAGCGCTGCCTTCAAGACAACGTTGGGGGCTCAAAACACCAAGAAGAAACCATACAGACACGTCCACGTCCACCTCTGGACATCAATAACAGAGGCAGAGACGGAGCCCGGCCTCTATGTGTGGCCCAACAACCAGCTCACTGTCACCTCATCCCATTACCATAGCTCTCCATGGAGTGTTGTTTATACTGGATGGCAAGCAGTACAGGCCAAATAACACACTGACACACACACACACACACACACACACACACACACACACACACACACACACACACACACACACACACACACACACACACACACACACACACACACACACACACACACACACACACACTACACTGCTCCTCTGCTTGTAACCCAACAACCAGCTTGCTGTCACCTTGTCCCATTACCAAAGCCTTCCATGCAGTGCTCTTTGCGCAGTCCAAATACCACACATACACACACACACACACACACACACACACACACACACACACACACACACACACATACACACACACACACACAGCATACGTTCCTCCACTGGTTCCATTAAAATTCATGGAACACCAGAGCGCTCGCTAGCTCGTGTCTCTCTCCAGCTGAGGTTTAAGTGTCTGCCGTTCACACGCCGTGCGGATGGGCTGGGTACACTGTGGTCGCTGCGGTCGTATTTACTGCAGATCAGCACAAAAACAAACGCAAGTGGCCTCACAACACCACTGCTGCAGCAGCCCATCAGGCAAACCCACTGACTCACAAACACAGGGAAAGAACAGCTACAATACGGGTACTATAATGCTAACAGCTACAACACTAAGGTCTACAATGCTAACAGCTACAATAGGTACTACAATACTAATAGCTACAATACTATGGTTCACAATGCTAACAGCTAACAATAGTATACTACAATACAAGGGATTTGGTAACAATAACAATAGTATCTATTATGTACAAGGAATTTGGTCTCTGTATTTATCCCATCCATGAATTAGTGAACACACACAGCACACAGTGAAGCACACACTATCTCGGAGCAGTGACCTGCTTTCATACAGCGGTGCTCGGGGAGCAGTGAGGGGTTAGGATCCTTGCTCAAGGGCACCTCAGCCGTGGATGTGGGCATGGGAGAGCAGAGCTCAACCACTTCCCCCACCCACATTTTCCTACCAGTTTGGATCAAACTGGCAACCCTTCAGCCCTAACCAGTAGGCCACGGCTGCCCCGTGTACTAAGGCTGTCAATGCTAAGGTTTGGAATGCTAACAGCTAACTATCAATACTGCAATACTATTCTAGTAACATCAAGAGTAAACGCTAAACGTTAGACACAATGGCCCTCATTTATGAAACGTGCGTAGTCATAGTCAATGTTCCCTCTAAGCTGCGCGCGTGCGCGGATGCGCAGGCCAGTCGCAGTGGCCGCGCAATAGATTTTTCGGACCGCGCATATTTTTCAGACCGCACAAACTTTTTTTTTTTTTCAGGGGTTAAAAATGTGACTATCAAACGCGATGTAGCCTAGTTAGCAAACATTTAAAATACTGACATGTCTGACAACCAAGTCGGATGTAGACAACTGAGCAGGTGCTCCAGAAAAAGGTCTGCCTAACATTTAAAAATGAGTGGCTAGATGAAATAGTCCAAACTGACACAAAAGATGGTCCAGGTAGGATAAAACTTTCAGAGATATTTACATATTTGCTCGGAGGCAAAAGCGAAAGGGGAGTTCGCTATAAAACTTTGTCCGAGTGGAAGCTTGATTACCTAAAGCAGGGGTGTCCAAACTACGGCCTGTCACGCACTTTCATGCAGCCCGCTGAGCATGCATTAGTTTATCATAGATTTTGCCCGATAGGTTATCATTGGCTGTTCGCTATTTTTCCCAGCAACAGCGTTGGTAAACGTTACAGCAAACTGCTTTACACTATTCTTAGAGAACGTTTGCAATGTCAATGTCAAAACAGCATGTTACATAGAGATTATACTCTTTATAATCTCCATTGCAATAGATCTAATTTACGTTATGTTACTTATTTGATTGGGAACGCGTTTGAGCGTGCACAAAAGGGATCCAGCAGGCTTGTCATTGTTGATAACTGATATCTCCATTTTATAAGAAACGTTTAAAAGAAAAACGCAAAGAGTAAGGCACTCCTGAGCATTATAATAAACTGTGAGAAGGCCATAGGCACAGCAGAGTGCGCCGGCAAGAGTCTTAAAGTGACAGTGCACCATTATTAATGAATTAAACAGCATCATATTAACAAATCTTTAACAAAATTACTTTCTCATTATTGTCATGTAAATTATATATATATATATATATATATATATATATGGGGGGGGGGGGGGGGGCATGGTCATTTTTGGCAGGTTGCGTGGTTGCGAATTGCTCACAGCGGTAAAACCTGCGCTCAGAAAAAAACATTTTTGCTCAGTGCTGAAAAAAATTAGAGGGAACATTGGTCATAGTGCGTAGTCTGTGTACAACCTAAAACAGGTGTACGACAGGCGTACGCTTATTTCCATGCAAAGCATGGCATTTATCAATTTGAATGTGATCGTTGGCCATGCTCGAATCTCACGTCTAGTCTCAACTTGTGTACGCAAGTTTTTCAGGCGGAATAGCACCATACAGCAGTAAATTGGCGGTGGATTAGAGAGTTGAAGAGTCCTCTAACATAACACTTTTCCTGCACATGTGTAGCCTGTTTGCTGTAGGCTGTTTGCTGTAGGCTAATCTAGCCTATTATGTCGACACTTGATGGCGGATAGCCATATAGGAGATGATTACTTTCTCTTTGGCAAACGCAACATTAATAAATTGTATATTTTTAATTATTTTCAATGTCATATTGACACTGTTTTGTAATGAATGTATTTATAGTATGATGTGTTGTCTTTGCGAAAATAAAGTCTGTTGCGCTGAAGTCGCTGTAGCTGGATGTCACTGTGACTCAAGATCACAAATGTTTCTCTTTTGGACGTATAACGCACCTTCATGTCGTAATTTCTAGGGGTGAGGCCATTACATGTAAAACAAACTTATATGGGGGTGTGATATTTAGATCATGTTTGTTTCTAGCCGGCACATTTATCAACACACATTTATTCTTACGCTGGAATTGGAGTGATACGAAAGTTTCATGAATCACACGTGAGCCCCGTCGTAAGATGATTTCTGCGCTCAGTCCTACGCTGTTTTCTATGCTCGGTTGATAGATGAGGGCCAATACTGTATATGCTGCGTACAGTGTTCTATTAGAGATCAGCCACTACTCCTGAATTTGTCCGGCTAGCTTTGCTTCACAGTACACCCCTCAAAAATTAACATCTATAAGGAAATGTGATGTTTTTTCACACGTGTTGGGAGAAAGAGAGGAGTTTTCCACCACGCTGTCTTGGGAATCTCCTATCAACTCCTTAATCATTTACTCTCTCTCACCACACACACACACACACACACACACACACTTGTCCGCATACTTTCACTCACACACGTGATTAAAGTCATGATAAAATGCTAGCTGAAAAACAGAGAGGGGAGGTCAGGCGCTAAGTGATACATGCGCATAAACATGCACACTAAGATTTACTCGCTGCCACTTACCTCCCAGCAAAAGCCCTTCCTCCCTCATAAAAGACAAAGAGTTAAGGAAATGACATATAACTTTTCCACTGTCCCCTTTCCCTCTCTCCCAATGCACACAATGAATTATGAAATAAAAAGCAGACATGTTTAGTATCACGCTGACCTCAATGTATGGTAAATGCATTGGCCAGGGCCGGCATGCCTACCCGGCTTGATTTTAATTAGGGACGAGGGAGCTGCTTTTGAGCAGCTTCCCATTTTTAGGTTACACGGTCTGTGGTCAAATTGCTTTATAGTTTTTTTTTTTTTTTTTTTGTCCTTTCTGTATTTTTCTCTCTGCCGTTTTATTTGGGGATAGATTTCACATGCGGAATAGGGGCATTAATGACCTATCATTTCCACTGCGTGCAAACACTCTGCTGTTGCAGAGCTTCATAAGGATACCAGGAGATCTCTCTCTCTCTCTCTCTCTCTCTTATGTTGCCCCCAACACCCCCATATCAATAGCCTTGAAATGTAGATGCCCCAAGCTGCAGCAAATCTAATTTGCTGCCCAGGTCAGTCTAGCAACTCTCAGTAGAGCTTGGGAGCTGGGCTTTGGCAGAATCACCGGACCAATCACATCGTGTATAGAGTCAGAGGACGGGCTTAACATAATGGTGACTGACATGCGACCAGAAGTTGCGACGGTAACGCATCCCGCTACTTGCAAACAAGAAGATGATTCGTTTAGCGTTATCCTATTGCGTGGAGAGGAAACAACGGTTTATCCCACCCCTCCGATTGAGCCCTGCCTACGGTGAATTCCTAGACCGTACACTCTCTCTCTCTGGTTAACTCTCTCGTCACTTCTGTCATTAACTCTCTCTGATTAACTCTCTCTCTGTGTCTGGTTAACTCTTTCTTCACCTCTCTCTCTCAGGTTAATTTCCTCCGTCAAGGAGGTTATGTTTTCATCAGGGTTGCTTTGTTTGTTTGTCTGTCTGTCTGTTTGTTCGCAATATAACTCAAAACAAAAAGTTGTGGATGGATTTTGATGACATTTTCAGGGAAGGTCTGAAATGACCTAGGGTTAGGGTTAGGGTTAGGTTAAGTGATCCCTATTACCGTCTGGATGCAGAAAGTGGTTACTGTATGTGTTAGCTTGGCAGAGGTTTGCGCACTCTGAGTGCTTTTCTAGTTCTCTCTCTTGCCTTTTTGTCACTCTCTCATTTCTTTCTTTACCCCTTCTTGTCAGTC
>NC_085017.1:5084308-5094308 GCF_963854185.1 Sardina pilchardus
CCCATGTCGCACCCAGCCGAGCACAGCTGAGGAACACACACACACACACACACACACACACACACACACACACACACACACACACACACACACACACACACAAGTACATGCCCACACACACACACACACCCTCTCTCTGTCTCTCTCTCTCTCTCTCTCACACACACACATACACACACTGAGACACACCAACACAATCAGCCAGTAAAAGTGTCTGTGATTGGCTGTGGAAGAGGAATAAACACAGAGCTTTGGTAAAGTAGATGTAGGTTACCAATTTCCACACACACACACACACACACACACACACACACACACACACACACACACACACACACACACACATATTTAACTTAAACATGCACAGACACAGACAGTACTCCCTGGCAGTGTTTTGACGTCCACTATGAGAGTCTTCTGACCTCTCTGGACGACGACACTGGGCTGACCGACGGTCAGACTGGATCTCCCATTTTCTCCTAAAATAGCAAAATCCTAAATGATGAAATAAGAGTTTCCCCCCTTTTAGGAAACGAGATTAAAGGTAAAGTGCTTAATCACGGTTCAGTACACGTTTGCATTTGATTCAGCAAATTCCTGCTCTGTTCTTTCTCTAAATAACAACAACAACAACAACCATAACAACAACGTTATGTGTGCATTCACTCCTGGCACCGTTAAACGGGAAATCTACTTATCCGAATTGATGCACTGCACTGTTCCAGCCAATCAGGTTGGTGCGCTGCACTGTGGTAACCAATCAGGTCGGTGCCCTGCACTGTGGTAGCCAATCAGGTTGGTGCGCTGCACTGTGGTAGCCAATCGGGTTGAGCTGAGATCAAACCCCTTCGGTCGGCACCCTGGAGGGAGAGAGAGAAAGACGAGACAGCAGGGTCATGCGGGAGGACATCCTCGAGCAGACTCAACTCACACACACTCACAGACTCACACACACTCACTCTCACACACACACACACACACACACACACGCACACACACACGTACTCTCGAGGAGACTCAACGAGTCTGCACGGAGACAAGGTGATGACGGGGTCAGTAAGTGCTTGGCCGTGTGACAGCCCACGGTCTCGCCCCGGACAGAAAACAATACCAGCGCCTTGGCGAGAGCCTCCGCACGCCTGTCAACATGTGTGGAGATATATGTACGTGTGTGTGTGTGTGTGTGTGTGTGAGTGTGTGAGGGTGTGTGAGTGTGTGAGGGTGTGTGTGATTGGGTGCTCCTCTAGATCCTCCAGCAGCTTTTGCGCAGCGCAGCGCTGCATCCACTCCAGACGATTGGCTGTAATTTCCTGTCTCACTACAAATGAAAGCCTCCCTGGCATGGCGATGAGAGAGGGAGGGAGCACTTTAAAGGAGAAGAAAAAGAGAGAGAGAGAGAGAGAGAGCGAGAGAGAGAGAGAGAGAGAGAGAGAGAGAGAGAGAGAGAGAGAGAGAGACAGAGAGGAGAGGAGAGGAGAGAAGAGAAGGGAGGGACGGGGTTCACCAAAACAAACTTAGATGGGGAACATTAATCCCCCTCTCTCTCCCTCTCTCTCTCTCCCTCTCTCCCCTTCTAGTTCTTCTCCATAACACAATGCTGACAGAAGTAGGAGAAACACACACACACACACACACACACACACACAGGGTGTAACATCTCTACGGCTAAGGGTCCATACAGGAAAAAATAAATAATAATTGTGTTTTTATTTTTTACATTATTTATACTTCTCTGGCATTCCAGGCAAACAAACAAAGAAACAGATAGAACAGAGAAGCCAAAATGCTTCAGAATTAGAGATAGTGCAGTGTGTGTGAGTGTGTGTGTGTGAGAGTGTGTGTGTGTGTGACGTCTCCCCGCCAACCCAACGGTGGAAATGTGCTCGGGGCTCTCCCGTGCAGAATGGAAGAATTATCCGCGGCCCACAGCTGGAATCGGTTACCCTGGCTCCCCGCGCGCCACAAATGCTTGTATTCCGACGTGGAACCGCAAGTTTAGTATTTATGATGAGAATGTCTTAACTGAGAGTCACGGAGCGCAGTCAAACAATCATCTGAGACGCGCAGACCCGGCGCTGCGCTGTTCGAGGCGAGGCAGAGTGGCGAGGCAGGCCAGCGACAGACGAGACGAGACTAGACCAGACCAGACCAGACTAGACCAGGCTCTCTTACCCCAACGACAAGCTCACGCTAAAGCCTCAACTTGATTGCTTAATAATTCAATCAATTATCTAATCAATCAATTTTTAAAATGCTGGCTTAACAACTCAACATCATATACCCTTCCTCCCAGAAGGGCACTGTTGGGAGTGTGTTGTCGAGGTGTAGCGCTACAGTGGACGTTTGTGTTCTCGTGCTGCTCTGGACACTATGTCGCGACCGGGCCGGCCAGCGGGTTTGTAACATGATGCATTCATTTTCCAGGCACACAACAGAGCACATCCCGACATCTCCTCCCTGTGTGTGTGTGTGTGTGTGTGCTTCTGTTGCTCGTCTCGAATTAGGCAGTGCTCTCAGAAGTCGTCCCAGCGCCTTAGTCGCAACGAGCAGAAACAAGCTCCCTGGTGTATTTCACGCGGCGGCAGTGGAGTTTCCATCGGGGAGTGTTCCCTTTTGTCTGCGTCTCGCTCCGGCTTACTTCCATTACTGTAACTGAACTTAGTCACACTGGAGGGAGAGTCGACGTTAACGGGAAACGCCATGACTGGCACTGGCAGAACAAGGGGGATTTAGTCATGATTTAGGCTTTCGCTGTTCAGGGGAAATTAATCATTTACTACGACACACGTGGCCTCCTCAAGGCGGCGATACGCATGGAAGTGTCGAGAAGTAAACTGTTTACTGTAACACACGCGGCCCTGATTTAAGTGATGGACAAAAGTGCAAATCTTCATCTTCAATCGGTGCGGGGACTATTAAAACTGAATTGAATAGTTTAGTGTGACACATGGTACGAATGGTGTAACTGCCGCGTCATGGACAGAGCAGAGGTGGAAAGTGGACGATTTTACTGTTCCACGCGGTCCAGAAACGCTGACACTTTTTTCTCGCAGAGCAGCCGAATCTGGAGATCATCTGGAGCAATCTATCGGATTGATTCCAGAATCTATCGGAGTGATTCCAGAATCTATCGGATTGATTCCAGTCATTTACTTTATTGTGACTATATTGAGGTTTAGCTTATTCATGGAAACAGTTAATTTGCCAATACAGATATCTCCATTTTTATGCACTCATACATCATGTTTTTTGCCCTTTCTTTTCAAACAGAGAATTCCAGGTAATATCATTCAAACTACAGCTGTGGGTGGTTTCGAGTAAGTAAAAAATCACCAGGAATGCACTATTTAAAGTGAAAACATGATTTATGAAAATTAATTTTAAAATGAGATATCAGTTTTTTTTCTCTCTCTCTCTCTCTCTCTCTCTCTCTCTCTCTCTCTCTAAATGTACTCTTTTGGCTTCTGTTCCATCTCAGTCTGTTCCTTTCAACTGAACCCATTTGGAAATGAGAGCAGTGAGTTTATGGGAGCAACATGGCTTCTTGTAGAGTTCTCCCCTGTCTCCCCAGCCCAGCCCAGCCCCCCTCCTCCTGTTGAGGAGTTGCGGGAGAAAGAGGATCCGGTGCTTATAGTGGTGGAGGCGGCTGCCAAGTGCAGCCTGTGGAATGAGCCTAGGCATCCAGGCTTTTCCTGTGGTCGCTCCACATTCACCATCCTCCATTAGAGTCAGAGTGCACAGCACAGCACAGCACAGCACAGCAGAACAGAACAGAACAGAGCAGGTCCTTGGAAATATGAAGGGCACAATCTCTCTCTCTCTCTCTCTCTCTCTCTCTTTCTCTCTCTTGCTCTGTCTTTCTGTATGTCTCTCTCTCTTGCTTTCCATTAACGCTTTCTGTCACTCTTTATCACTTCTGCCAGAGGCATCACACATCATGCCTGCCCTTAGGATTCCCCTGCCCCTCACACACACGCACACGCACACACACACACACACGCACACGCACACGCACACGCACACGCACACGCACGCACGCACGCACGCACGCACGCACGCACGCACACACACACACACACACACACACACACACACACACACACACACACACACACACACACACACACACACACACACACACACACTTACAGGCTCCTTCTACTGGCATGACCTCAGGCAGTTGGGTTGGCCCCTTGACCCGTGGATCTGCCAAAGGTTTCTTCCTGGACAAGGGAGATTTTCTTTGCCCCTGTTGCTCCTGGGTGTCCCTTGGTCATGTAAGGGGTTGGGGAGCACCAAGGGACACCCAGGAGCAACACAGGTCATGTGATAAACCTGCATTACTCTACATCCTCCTGTAAAACTAGTCCCATCCGAATAGGGCTTTTGAGGAACCCTGCAATGTTAATAATGGACCCCTGTCCCCTCCCATCCATATGTTGATGTTGCCATTGTTATGTCCTTAAGGCTTGTTTATACGCAGACTACAACATGTTTATGGTTTGGAACACATAGCACGAGCACTGTGTGGAAGTATACATACTGTTGTTGTGGAATGAGGTCATGAGAGTTTAAGTCATGTGTACACTTGCACTTTCCCCCACTCCACAGACAGATGCTTTTGGCCTTATCCTTTACACTCCTGGCACACACAAAGATCCTTCATTACTGACAAGATAGAGCAATATAATGCATCTCTGGAAGCAAAATTCGAACAGTTCCTGTCTGCTTAAAGATGCGTGTCGCAAAGACGTCATAGTGGGATATCGATCAGCAAGCAGTTCAGTTCTAATGTAACGTCACTTTCTAGGTCTGCTTAAAGGGGGATTTCGCCCCCCTCCCCATTTGCGAAAACAGAATGCGGAAATGGTTGAAAGTTTGTGCCTCTCGCTCTGCTTTAACCCTCTCTGGCACACATACAGATATGTTTCCCAAAACTAATGCACATAACAAAGCCGAAGACTGAGAGAGGAGGGATTTAGAAATAAGAACATGAAGCATGAAAATAAACAAACAAACAGTCAAACAAATATGTATAACACAACAAACTAGAAAAGCACTCAAAGAGTGCAGACCTCTGCCAAGCGCCTCCTGGATCCATATAGGCCTAGTGATCCAGATCATCCCGAAAATATAATGGTGTGTTCCTTGGGTCATTTCAGACATATCCTGAATTTCATCGAAATCCATCCATAAATTCATGAGTTATCTTGCTAACAAACAAACAAACAAACAAACAGACAAACAAACCCTGATGAAAACATAAGCTCCTTGGCGGAGGCAAGGAGTTTGAGATATTGTACACAAGTGTTGCTGTCTGAAGGTGTGGGGACTGAGGGAAGATGGCTGATATTGTAAGTAAGTAAGTAAGTAGTAAGTTGTGTAGAACCCTCACGGTCCAGCCCTGCACACCCCCGGACTCAGACCCGCGAAACAGCAGCACCTCGGATCGGGATCGGCGCACTAACAATCCAGCTAAAAGCCCAGGCTACTTCATGCCAGCAGCGCTCTTGAGGCGTCGGGGAGTGGGGTTTACTAACGCTCGACAACCACAGCTAACTAGCTGGCATCCGTTACATGGGGACAGAGGGAAGATGGCTGATATGGTACACCAGTGTTGCTGTCTGAAGGTGTGTGTGTGTGGGGACAGAGGGAAGATGGCTGATATGGTACACCAGTGTTGCTGTCTGAAGGTGTGTGTGTGTGGGGACAGAGGGAAGATGGCTGATATGGTACACCAGTGTTGCTGTCTGAAGGTGTGTGTGTGAGGGGACAGAGGGAAGATGGCTGATATGGTACACCAGTGTTGCTGTCTGAAGGTGTGTGTGTGAGGGGACAGAGGGAAGATGGCTGATATGGTACACCAGTGTTGCTGTCTGAAGGTGTGTGTGTGAGGGGACAGAGGGAAGCCCAACAGGAAACAAAGCAGGATGAAAAAACACACACTCCTCCACATCTGTTAAGAGAGCATCGATCCAGCCAGTGACTGTTTATATGGGGGTTACATTGTGCAGGATCCTCACTGAAGTGCATATCTCATACACACACACACACACACACAGTCTCCTTATTTTTCTCTCGCATCATATAAGATCCTAAGTGAAGTGCATCTCAGTGTGTCCAGAGCCTCTTCGTTTCAGCTTGGCCTGAGGAACGCACACACACACACACACACACACACACGTTTCAGCTTGGCCTGAGGAACATACATCTGGGAACAACTTTGAGCTCCTCGACTCTCTCTCACTCACTCACTCACACTCTCACACACACATACACACACACACACACATCCACACACACACACACACACACACACACACACACACACACACACACACACACACACACACTAACGCGCACAAAGATGTGAGTGTTTTAGTGCTGTACAGTAAACACACGTGGTCGATCTCCAGCTGTCTATACGGCGCTCGTCGTCCCCTCCTGCTCCCTCCCTCCCGCCGAGGGCCAGACACACACACACACACACACACACACACACACACACACACGAGGCCCGCGTACGCTGGGGCTGCTCCCTAAAGCACCAGATACAGCGTCTCATGCACACACACACACACACACACACACAGACACACACGAGGGCTGCGTGCGCTGGGGCTGCTCCCTGAAGCGCGAGATACAGCGTCTCACGTTTCCAGCTCCAGACAGTCCAGAGATTGATGACCAGCGTCCCTCCTCGTCCCTCCGCACCACACCGCACCGCCTCCGTCTCCGTGTTTGTTCTCCCGCAGCCAGATGAGAAGAATGGAGGGGGCCAATTATCTCGGACCAGTGACCTCACCCTGATTGCCAAGCCCCCCCCCCCCCCCACACACACACACCCCCTGTGTGACAATCGCCATGGAAATTAATCCGCTGGATGGAGATGGGTCGTTGACGGCGGACTGGAGCGAGTGGAAAGAGAGGGAACTTTCTCAGGAGTGGGCCCGTAACCCCCGCGTCATGACCTGAACCGCTTCGCTCTCTCACACACACACACACACACACACACACACACACACACACACACACACACACACACACACACTCTTAGGAGTGGGCCCGTAACCCCCGCGTCATGACCTGAACCGCTTCGCTCTCACACACACACACACACACACACACACACACACACACACACACACACACACACACACACACTCTCAAGAGTGGGCCCGTAACCCCGCGTCATGACCTGAACCGCTTCGCTCCCACGATGTTCTGGAACATATAAAATAACCTCCCGACGGGTCGCGTTATAAAAAATATAACGCATATAAAAACTTGGACCCCGGGATCACTGAACACGGAGAGACAGTGTGGGTGTGCCAGGTCGACAGACATATTTCTGACTCCCTTTCGACCCACAAGGTCAGTGACATGCTTAAAGAGAGAGAGAGAGAGAGAGAGAGAGAGAGAGAGAGAGAGAGAGAGAGAGAGAGAGAAGCTGAGAGATTTACCGTAGGAGATATGATTTAGCTGCAGAGAACTAACATGTTGATCTCGCCAGCTTTCTCAGAGCTCCTGTGATGGATGGAGCAGACCAGGGCCACATTAGGTCAAATTTGTTGCTCTAGTCTGGAGTCATACGGGTGGCACTTTACCGCAGATCCGGTTTCCCATACATGGGTTAAGACATGAGTCCTGGACTATAAGCTTTTCTCAAAGGACATCTCCATTGACGTTCTCTTAGTCTACAACTCTGCTTGATCCATGTAGAACAAATTTATTCCTAAATGTTTAAATGGGAAATCAAATCTAGGACAGTCACAGAAAGAGGAAAGTGTGGGTCATTGTTTTCAAAAATGTGCAGTTCTCCTATAAAACACAAATCCATACTCTTCAATGTGTTCTTCTGTCCTGCGTTCCTACATCTGTTCTACTGTAGATGATTGTGTTGATTCTAGATGTGACCATTCTAGATGTGTTGATCTTTGATGGGTCTGTTATTGATGTGCTCATTCTGAATTTGTCCATTCCAGAATGGTCTGTTCTAGATGTGTTGATTCCAGACTTATCTGTTCTGGATGTGCTGATTCTAGATGTGTCTATTTTTGATGTATTGATTGCAGATGTGTCTGTTATTGATGTGATCATCCTGGATGTGTCCATTCCAGATGTGTTGATTCCAGAATTGTCCGTTCTAAATGTGCTGAATCCAGAATTGTCAGTTTTTGGTGTGTTACTTCCAAATGTGTCTGTTATTGATGTGTTGATTGTAGATGTGTTGATTCTAGATGTGACCATTTTTGATGTATTAATTCTAGATGTGACCAGTCTTGATGTGTCTGTTGATGTGCTCATCCTGAATTTGTCCATTCCAGATATGTCTGTTCTAGATGTGTTAATTACCTCCACCAAGAAGGTTATGTTTTCATCAGGGACCGGCGTTTGTTTCTCTGTTTGTTTGTTTGTCTCTCTGTCTGTCTGTTAGCAAGGTAACTCAAAAAGTGATGAACGGATTTTGATGACATTTTGATGACAAGGTCGGAAATGACCCAAGGAAGAAACGAGGACTGGAGTGATCCGTAACAACGTCAGGATTCCGGAGTGGTGTAATGGCATGGTATGGCCATGTGGTGGCGATCTGAACAGTTTAGGTTCAAATGTATGACAACCTAGGAAGAACAATAAAGGCGAAGGTCTGCGCTCTCTGAGTGCTTTTCTAGTTCTAGATGTGTCCGTTATTGATGCGTAGATTCTAGATGTGTCTATTTTTGATGTGTTGATTCTTGATGTGACCGGCCTTGATGTGTTGATTCTTGTTCGGGATGTGTTGATTCCAGATGTGTCTGTCTTTGCTATGTCCATCTGAAATGCGTGTGCTGATCCATCACGGGTCTGATCTGGATGTGTCTGCTGTTTGGACGGTTGCCCTGTGCGCATTTGCTTTGGACCGTACGGTCGGCGTGGCTGTAGGTAGCGTTCAGTCACACTCTGCCCCCCACTTCACCCTCCGCGCCCCCCACTTCACCCACGGCAGGGCACCTCTCCGCGCCCCCCACTTCACCCTCCGCAGGGTACCTCTCCGCACCCCCCACTTCACCCACGGCAGGGCACCTCTCCGCACCCCCCACTTCACCCTCCGCAGGGTACCTCTCCGCACCCCCCACTTCACCCTCCGCAGGGTACCTCTCTGCGCCCCCCACTTCACCCTCCGCAGGGTACCTCTCTGCGCCCCTGTCCACCAACAACAGCCGCACTACGCTTGTCTATGTTGGCCCAGCGCGCGTATATGCTTTGGCATCTCCCAGAGACCTGACCTGGCCACAGAGGCATTTCCCTACAGCCTCCCTGGCCGGTGCCATCTGGATGTCCAGTCCAAACACACATACACACACACACACACACACACATACACACACACACACACACACACACACACACACACACACACACACAGCAGCAGCATCAAAGCCCCTAAAGCTCCCTCGTTTCTCTGCTAAGACACAAAAGCGGTTGGTATGCTGCTGAAAACCATGTGCTGGGGGAAAATAAAACGTGCTAATTCTGAAACAGCAACAACAATTCTTTAACCCTTGTGTTATCTCAAAAAAGCGTCAAAATTGACCCGCTACCATGTTTAACAGCTTAGAAACACTTCAACTTGGAATTTGGGGAATTTTAGTCACTTTTCCCTACACATCCCCAAAATCAGAAGTCAAACAGTTGCTTTAGTTCATAATTATAATCTCAAAACAACACGTCACTTAAAACAACAATAGCTACTCAGTACCGTGTTCTTTTAGAGATCAGTGGCTGCTCCCAAAGTTAACCAGGTAAGCCAGTCTCCTTGCTTCCTAGTATAGCCCTAAGGCCAGCCCTTTTTGACCTTGCAATTACAACATGATTTACATACCTCAAAAACAAAAGGAACATTTGAAGAAACACCTGCACACACACCCACAAACACACACACACAAACACGCGCGCACACACACACGCACACACGCACGCACACACGCACACACACACACGGATTAATTGGGAGTCTGGA
>NC_085017.1:5104308-5136808 GCF_963854185.1 Sardina pilchardus
GTGTGTGTGTGCGTGTGTGTGTGTGTGTGTGTATGTGTGTGTCTGTGAGCAGTATAAGGTGAGCTTTGTAACGGAGTCTGGATTTTATGGTTTGCTACTTTAAAGAAGAAAAGCACAGCCCCGCTTGCCTTCAAATCTTAAACGTGGTTGCATTCAGACATACCGGTATATATGAGTGTGTGAGGGGGAAAAAAGAATGCTATACCTACATTTTCCTTCACTCCCTCTCAATTCAAAGCTAAAAGGTGACAGCGTAAGATGAAGAGGAGCCCGAGGGGTTTCTTCCTCTTCAGTTCAGCTCCACTGGGTGTTGACATAGCAGCTCCACACCTGTGTCTGAGAAGCTCTCCAAAACGTTTCAAGGAAAATGTTCATAAATCTGATAACACATTTCCTTGATAAACCCGTACAAATTCCCATCACATCAAACTCACAGTCTACTAACTGTAGCGAAGGCAAAGGAGCTGAAAGGCCGTAAGTGCAGGCAGTGGAGAGGACATGAGGGTGTCCATTTTGATCATCACATATAGAAGAAGTCCCGCATACTGTCCATTACGCATGCAACAAACATTTATTATCCCAATGTTTCGGTAATGTATAATAAATGTTTGTTGCATGCGTAATGGAGAGTGTGTGGGATTTCTTCTATAAGTATCACTGGTAACCTTTACCTTTCCCAACGCACCTGTCAGAACAGAGAGGTGTGCAAAAGCACTTTTGAACTAATTTTGATAGTCATCCACATACTGTGGTCATCTGCTCCATAGACTTTTTTCAATTTCTGTTTTTATTTCTATTACATTTAAGTCTCATTTACTAAAAGATCATTTGTTAAGAGATGTTGTTGTTGTCTACTGGTCAGCATGGTAATTAAATGAAACCTTTTGGTAAAAAGTTTCTGCTAAATAAATATTTCACATACATAAATAAATGTATACATGCATACATATATCTGAACTGTGGCCTTGGTGAACTCTCTCTCTCACACACACACACACACACACACACACACACACACACACACACACACACACACACACACACACACACACAAAAATCATTAAAGCTGAGCTTACAATGAAGACTTTGGCTTCATTTTCCAAAACATAAAACTTAATGAGGCAGAAGAACATCTAGGAAAATCTATAGGGTGTGTGTCTGGCAGAGAGACAAAGAGAGAGAGAGAGAGAGAGAGAGAGAGAGAGAGAGAGAGAGAGAGAGAGAGAGAGAGAGAGAGAGAGAGAGAGAGAGAGAGAGAGAGAGAGGGACGGATGGAGGGAAACACAGAATCAAGCCACCATGAACCAAAACAAATCATTCCATGGCATCATTTGTGTACACTGGCATTTTCTGAGTGAAAAGCAAGCCGTTGTGTGTGAGTGTGTGTTTGTGTTTGCTTAAAGAGCGTGCCTGTTCATGGTGGTTCATGCCGTTCATGTACATAATGGTGTCTCATTAGAGTATGGCCTGTTGCTTCTGCTGAACGGAGAAAGTGGATACACACACACACACACACTACACACACACACACACACACACACACACACACACACACACACACACACACACACACACTGGAACGTTTCCCTCCGCTACCATGGAGACTCCCTCATCTGGAGGAGTTGCTGAATTCTTTCTCTTCACAAACCACTCTCTCTCTCACTTCTTTCTTTCTCTCTTTCTGTCTGCCTCCGCTCTCTCATTTCCTCTCGCGCTCTATCTCTCTGTACCCCAATCTCTCCGTTCCAGACCATTCTGAGTCTGTGGGTCAGCACACAGACAGTGACTCAGTGTGTCACTATTTGATCAATTGGACGACTAAAAGATGTTTGTGTGAGTTGTGTGAGTGTGTCTGAGTGAGTGCAAGTATGTGTGTGTTTGTGTTGAGAATGTTTTTTCTAAGAGTCTATGAACACCCACACTGGTCTCTTGTGTGTGTGTGTGTGTGTGTGTGCGTGTGTGTGTTCCCTCAGGAAAGGTGCGCTTCTTGTGTAATTTGTGCTCGTCTTGGATCATTTAATCACGGTGTCAATCTCTCAGTACTGTGTGTGACGTGTAAACTCTGCTCAGGGTTCGGAGTGGCTCTCTTGTTGGACTGAAACAAGCTTCAGAGAGAGGCACCTATTCATGACCACAGGACCCCATTCACACCCATTTCCATTTCCAGAAGCTTCTGTTCTGGACAGAGTGGTCTGGTTTTGGTTTATGACACCAACAGGAGAGGGCGGGGGGGGTTATAGCAAGGGCCTCTGTTCCATTAGAATACAAGAGGAACCTTTGACTTTGACACTGAGGGGTGGGGTTGGTTGGGGTGGAGTTGTTTTGGGTGGGGTAGTCATAGCGCCCAACAGCATTCTGGCTATGACCTCACTGGTCAGGCGTGATCAGGTGATGGAGGATCACGTCAAATGGGGTTGTTTAGCTTTCCATCGTAAGTCTTCAAACAACAGCATCACCAGAGAGAGGAGAGAGAGAGAGAGAGAGAGAGAGAGAGAGAGAGAGAGAGAGAGAGAGAGAGAGAGAGAGAGAGGGATGGGGGAGAGAGAGAGAGAAGGATAGAGTAACCAACAACAGACCCCTGTGTTGAATCACAAATAACATGCTATTGTACAGCACAGCGACCCAGCAGTAACTATTCACATTGTACATAAACATGCCCACATGCTAGCAGCTAGCAGACAGATTTATTAGATTACATTAAATAGCATGCAGTTGATTACGCAGTAAGTCTGTGACATTTTTATCAGCCACTCCTTCCACTGCTCCATTGTGGAGGGAGAGATGCTTGACCTCAGCGTCCCACTCTACATCCGAATCCTCTCATTTTAAAACTCTTCATCACTATTGACACCAGTAATCATCACTAACACTAAAATTCATCATCACTACTGACAACAATAATCATCATCACGACTGACGCTAGACCTCATTATCTGACACTAATACAGTAGTTTGCTATGTATTAGCCACATTGTTTAAGCCGCAGGACAGTGTTTTATGGAAGTTAAAATAAACAAAAACATATTAACACCATAATAACTGCCCCCCTGTATAGGCCTCATAGCGGAGGAAATCCTGCAAAATCAATGTTTAAGATGCGGCTAGTAGTTGGGAATTTACGATAATCATCATCACTACTGACACTCTCTTAATCCCAACGATAATACTAGTCCGTGCTGTTGTAACACCTCACTCTTGACATTTCCGATACACTGTAACTACATTACTGAGCCTAGTGCAGAACACAGGAACATTAATACGTAAGGAACAAGCTAGAACGTTTAAGGAACGAGCTACAGTACAGCGTTTTCCCTCTGGGTCTGTTGTGTGTGCATGACGGCGGCTGAATGTCTTGATTTTCATTTTGGCGCCTGTTAACAGGTTAGAACATTCGCATTTCCTGCATGAAACACACACACACACACCAAGAAGCTCCGTAGTCGTTACGCACATGCAAGGCATCCAGCGTGAAACAGGTCTTGGGCTGCGTCCACACTAGACGGTAAAGACAGCCGAAGCGTATAAAACGCTGTTCTATTCACATATGCACTTATTTTACTCATTTTGACTAGTCTTAATCTAGGTCTAGGTTTAATCCTGGACTAGTCTTAGTTCCTGGGTGGGAAACTATATTCACCACTTCACACACATACTGTACATACACACACACACTCTCTCTCTGTCACTCATATAAACAGAGATACACAAAAGCACACACACATAGATGCCTCAAACCTTTGGTTTCTTTCTCTGGCTCACACACTCACACGCACACACGCACACACGCACACACGCACACACGCACACACGCACACACGCACACACGCACACACGCACACACGCACACACGCACACACACACACACACACACACACACACACACACACACACACACACACACACACACGTGTTCTGTCCAGAGAACGCCTGGTTTGGTTCGAGTCCAGGCCACACTATGGCTCATACATTCCGTCTTTTCAGTAGGAATTACGATATTCGTTATGTGCGGCTTGACTGATATAAATGTATGCTTACATATGTGTGCTTGGAATAAAGGAGTCTTAGGTGAAGTATGGTGCACCCCATGGGCCAAAAAGTGTCAAATTAAATATGACACTTCACCCCCCTCTCTATCAGAATTTATTTGCAGTGTTGTTTAAACTCTATTCAAGAGAGAAGAGGCCAGAACGTGTGGGGGGAGAGGGCTGGAAAAGAACGAGAGACAGAGAACTAGAGAGAGAGAGAGAGATAAGACAAGAACGGATGTGCAAAATCTGAAATGAATAAAACAAGAGAGAGAGAGAGTGAGATGTAGAGGGCGAGCGAGAGATGGAGAAGGAAGGGAGTGTGTGTGTGTGTGTGTGTGTGTGTGTGTGTGTGTGTGTGTGTGTGTGTGTGTGTGTGTGTGTGTGTGTGTGTGTGTGTGTGTGTGTGTGTGTGTGTGTGTGTGGAGAGAGAGAGAGAGAGAGAGAGAGAGAGAGAGAGAGAGAGAGAGAGAGAGAGAGAGAGAGAGAGAGAGAGAGAGAGAGAGAGAGAGAGCAAGAGAGAGAGAGGGAAGGGTAGATAGAGGAAATGAAAAGCAGAGGGACCTCAGCTCCAGAATGTCTCCTGAACACTAAACACTGCACAGGAAGAAAAGCAAAAGACCAGGAAAAGGAACGGAGAATTCCTCACAAACACAAATCTACATTACAAAAAATTTACACACACATATAACCCTACATTACAAAACTTTTCCTCACAAATATAACAACCCAATACTAAGCAAAATCACAGGCTCTCCAAACCACAGGGAAGGGTCTAAGCATGTGACCTTAAACTCACTCTGTAAATACATTTATATACGGTATGTATATCTAATTGGAAGATGCTTCTATCAAACAATTTACACTACGTTTGGAAATCTGTGTAAATCTGTAAACAGTTTTGTCAAGGACAACAGATGAACACTGGCCTGTATGGCTAAATGTGGAACATTTCATGGTTGACCAGTCTCAGTCAGAGTCTGACTCAGTGCAGAGGCTTGAGAGGAAAAGTGCTCAAGTCTGTGGGATCGGCTGGAACACTATGGCCGGTTCATTAGGTCCACAGGTGCTACGCTGTCACCAGACAAACTTGTAGTCTAGACTATAGATTCCCCCTTAGGGTTCTTAAAGGTGTATTAAGCACTGACTCACTGGCATTCTTTTACACATGACACCATGACACAGCCTGTGATTTGGAAGGTAGCCGCGGCTAAAGCCAGGAGGAAGATGAACGCAGCTCTGACCTGACGGCTGCTCCTAGGAGACACTCTCTGACCTGACGGGCTGCTCCTAGGAGACACTCTCTGACCTGACGCCTGTTATGAGACCTGACTGCTGTTCCTAGGAGACACTCTCTGACCTGACGGCTGTTCCTAGGAGACCTGACTGCCTAGGAGACACTCTCTGACCTGACGGCTGCTCCTAGGAGACACTCTCTGACCTGACGCCTGTTTATGAGACCTGACTGCTGTTCCTAGGAGACACTCTCTGACCTGATGGCTGTTCCTAGGAGACACTCTCTGACCTGACGCCTGTTATGAGACCTGACTGCTGTTCCTAGGAGACACTCTCTGACCTGATGGCTGTTCCTAGGAGACCTGACTGCCTGTTCCTAGGAGACACTCTCTGACCTGATGGCTGTTCCTAGGAGACACTCTCTGACCTGACGCCTGTTATGAGACCTGACTGCTGTTCCTAGGAGACACTCTCTGACCTGATGGCTGTTCCTAGGAGACCTGACTGCCTGTTCCTAGGAAGACACTCCCTGACCTGACGGCTGTTCCTAGGAGACACTCTCTGACCTGATGGCTGTTCCTAGGAGACACTCTCTGACCTGACTGCTGATCCTAGGAGAGGTTCCTCTTTCCTGGTTAGGATATACATCTGTACGAGATTGAGGAGCTCCCATCAACTCCACCCCCCCCCCCCCCCCCCCAAACACACACACACACACACACGAGTGGGTCCCATGTAAGAGGAAACTTCCCACTGCAGTCTGAGGGGATTCTCAAGGGCTCCACTTGTCTCCTGTCCTCGAGCCCAGAGAGGAACATGCGCGGAACATGCAGGAACATGAGCAGAACACGAGCCTCCCCTGCAGAGCACACGTCCCTACCTGGCGCTCAATCTGTCTGCCTGTCACACTGGCTCTCACCTGCTCAGGAGGAGGGAGGCAGAGAGACAGAGAGAGGCAGGATGGAGGGATGGAGGGAGGGAGAGAGAGGCAGGATGGGGGGATGGAGGGAGGGAGAGCTACTCCCGGGGACAGCATGTATACACACACACAAACACACACACACACACACACACACACACACACACACACACACACACACACACACACACACACACACACACACACACACACACACACACACACACACACACACACACACACACACACACACACACACACACACACACACACACACACACACACACACAAAAAAAACATAGACAAAGACAGACATACAACAAGTTCCCTACAAAGAATGGAGAGCGCAGGCTGTGTGACAAAGCATACACACACACACACACACACACACACACACACACACATAAAGAGACACAGATAGACTGACAGACAGACAGACAGACAATCACAAACAAACATGCACTGTTGAACCAAGTTATTTGCCCTACAGTGTGATTCATATTCCCACAAATTATTTTCTCTTTCTTTCTTTCTTCCTCTTTCTTTCTGCTTCTTTCTCTTCTTTTATTGTCTCCCACCATCATCCCAACCCCCTTAACCCCAAGCCATCCCTCTCTCCTCCTCATAGCGAGCGCTGTTGCCTCCTGGCAAGACTTGAAAGGGAACACAGAGATGAAGGGAGAGAGAGAGAGAGAGAGAGAGAGAGAGAGAGAGAGAGAGAGAGAGAGAGAGAGAGAGAGAGAGAGAGAGAGAGAGAGAGAGAGAGAGAGCGAGAGAGAGAGACAAAGACAATGAAGGTGAGAAAATGACAGAAAAAAGATGGGAGGAGGTAAAAAGAAAAAAGGGGGTGAAGAAGAGAAGGGATGAAGAAGAGGACAGATAGAGGGATGACATGATGAGCCTGGGGGAAGAAAAAAAACAAGGTGAAGGTGAGAAAAATGCAAAGGTGGCGATTGGATAACTCGACGCCTGAAGCGTTGTGTCTTGCGTGTTGCATGGCTTTGGTGTGCCACTGCCCATTCGGTTCCCATCACAGCCACATGGAAGCGTTTACAGGCCTTAAACTAGATTGGAGTGTACGGTCTCAGGTCTGTAACGATTGGTGTGTACGGTCTCGGGGCTGTAACGTTTACAGGCCTTAAACTAGATTGGTGTGTACCGTCTCAGGTCTGTAACGTTTACGGGCCTTAAACTAGATTGGTGTGTGTGTGTTTATTTTGTGGGTCCCAGCAGTGTAGAGAGGCATTAGTGTAGTAGATAACTACTGTAAGCCTGGCAGGTCACCAACACTTACCTATAGGCCTATAAACATATTCACATCAACGACCCAGTGAAATGAATTGCTACATGCTACATATTACACATTGTTGGTTGTTGTAGTTCTCTGTTCACTGTAAATGCCTTGTTGTTGTTGTTGTTGTTGTCAGAATCTCCTCTTCCATGAGTCCATGCTTATGCTGAGCACACAGACGCCACAAAAGGGGTTATCACGCTCAGAGTTGTGGAAGTCCTACTATGTATTGGTTCTGCTTATCACACAGGTGATTTCACCAATCAGCTGATCTACCTGGCTGAAGAGTCGTGCCACGTAGAATTATTCTTATTCTAAGCGAATTGGGCTTGTTTTTTTGTGAAGTTGCGGGTTGTGGTTTTGGGGGCGTGTATTTTCTGTGGTCGCTTCTTTTGGGCTTGCTTCGTGTTTGTTGTTCCTGCATAGAATCCACGCAGAGCCTACACTTCCTCAGAGGGCACCTTAAACCTGTCCTCTGCGTCGACTCTACGCTGGAACTGCCGGCTCCTCTAACATGACCGCCCCAGAAATATAACATCAGGGGTTCAGGGAGGGGATGCTAACTTGGTCGCTTCTTTAGGGCTTATTTTTCAGAGACCTGCTGTTTATTTTTGCTCACGTGACCTGGCAACACTGCTGGTGGTTTAGTAGATGGTAGATACAGCTGCACTTTTACACCTCTGATCACCCTACATGAACCAGCCCAACCATCAGTGGAGCTCTTCAACTGGGAAGACACTGCCAAACGACCAGCTGTTTATTGGCATCTCAGACATCTACAGCAAGTCACCACCACACTCCCAGCACCAGGGGGGGTCACCGTGACCCTCCTCAGGCACCTCTCCAAGGACAGGGAGCAAGTAAACACCATGACATTATTAGTCAGTCAATATGACAAACAACGACCACCATCCGTTACAGCTGAAGAACTTCACTGCGCATGCTGACAGCGCCGTCATGTGTCACAGAGGAGAGAGAAAGAGAAAGAGAAATAGAGAGAGAGAGAAAGAAAGAGAGACAGAGAAAGAGAGAGAAAGATTCCTTGCCGGCATATGTAAGAGTGATACAGGCTTCTGCTGCACTGTACACAAATCCCAGCTGTATATCCCCTTGATGCATGGGCTTATTCTGGCCAGAGATTTACATTGAGTGTCTGGACACAAAGTATTTCCCCCAAAGCATTCCGGCCCATATCCTCATTATACAGCATGCATATATAGTGTGCATAATCTGGAAAGAGAGGACGGTCTTCAGGGGCGTAAAGGCCCATTTCAATATGTCAAGGCCCTTGGTGGACTTTTTTTCCACTATTTTTCTTAAGAGAGCCTCTCAATCAGGGGAGAGTTGTTGATTTAAACACTAAGTCGTTTTCTGGCCCCGGCGAAAATATGCAGGCGGTTCTAAAGAGCGTCTAGAACCCTGAGAAAGCGAGGCGGAGTAACATGAAAGAGAGGAGGAATAAAGAGGGGGGACAAACAGAAAAGGATGCAAAGAAAAGAAAAGAAAAGAAAAGTCGAGAACAATGCTGACAGCTACCTCTAGTGGCTATCGGAGAACCAGCCATTTTACAAAGGGAGCATCCAAAAGCAAATGAAAGAATACTGGAAGCTGTGCAAAGAGAGTAGAATGAGTGCACAGAGGGGACTAAAGAGGTGTGGAAAGCAATTCACATCCTGCACAGATGCGTTATTCTACAACAATAACCATAATCTGCACGGGATTACACGTTTATTTTCCCTCTTGATGTGGAGAAGCAGGCTATATAATGTTGTGTATGTTTCTGAATGTCGGTCAGTGTAAACGTGCAGGTTGGAGTAACGTGCCCACTAAATGAGAAACAGGGGGTGCAGCAGCATGGGCCGACGGCTTACAGAAGGGAACAGTATTAGCGGCGGGTCACATGGCAGCCCTCGTCGACGCCTGGCGCGCTCTCTCGTGACTGGGGCATGATTAACGAGGTGCGGGGGTCGCGCAACGAGCAGCTCGGACCGCAAGCTCCTCGCTGACGTCAGATCATTACCAGGTGGCGGGGAGGCGGAAAGCGGGCCAATAGCCTGCCTGTTCTGCCCAAAGCGAGCGGCAATAGTGAGGCCTAACGCTCCGTGGCAGAGCAACCCAGCCTAATCGCTCAACACGGGCACTTGAACCCCAAACTAAACCAGTCCAAACCATCTGGGGAGCAGAACACAACACCTTAAAAGCCCTGCCAAGAGTGAGGCCTAACGCTCCGTGGCAGACCCACCCAGCCTAATCGCTCAACACGGCCACTTCAACCCCAAACTAAACCAATCCAAAGCTGGGGAGAACACTACACCTCACTGCCAATCACCCACCCTCCCTCCCTCCCCACTCAAGCCAGTTTAAACTCAAGCGGAATTCAATTGAGCTGCCTACTACTGTACCTCCCTCCACCCCCCTTCCCCCAATCCAATCACTAACCCCAACCCCACCCCACCCCAGTTGGCCAGAGCAGCCCTAACTGCAGTCCAAATGAGTTGAGCCAGCCTGCCTGCCCCTCTTCCTCCCACATCAGTGCTTCCCCCCCCCCCCCCCCACCCAACCCATAGAACCGGGCCAGTTCAAACCCAAACTGGGCCCAAATGAGCTGCCATGCTCGACGGCCCAGCGACGCTCATCACCCCGGTCCACTCCCCAACACTCACTCACGTCCACTCGCGGTCAACCGGACTCCAGACCCAGCTGCTGGGCCACACACTGCTGGTCAGCACGGGCGGAAATTGGCACCAGCCACCCGGCCAAGAGAAGGTCACTTATGAAAGTGGCTGTTAGATGTCAAGACAGGAAATAACGAGCTACTATTAAGTGCCTGCTGGTGAATTTGACCGTTTATCCCGACAGTGGCTGGTGGATGTTCTCATCCCTTCCCAAGCAACACACTGCCCTGTCCAAAGCTTCAGTCCTCCAGACCAGTCCAGCTGCCATCGACACCCCCACCCATTCTCTCTCTCTCTCTCACACACACACACACACACACACACACACACAAGTACGATCTCTAGTTCATGTCGTTCTGCCCGCTACAGCCTCTGATTGCCTCCATGTTCTTTGAGCAAACGGGCAGGTGAGGGCCAAGATCTGGGGCCCTGCTCCAGCCATCTGGTCCTGCTGTCAGAGCAGACCCACAATGCCGTGCGTGTACATGACTGGTTTGGAGTGGTTGATTGGGCGGGGGGGGGGTTATGCATGTGTGTGTGTGTGTGTGTGTAGGTGGTGGGGGGCGTACAGTGGACGTTCACTGTGCCACTTCATTATGTACGTGTGGGGTGACCTACCCCAGACCTTACACACACACATACACACACACACACACACACAAGTTCCATTCTCCATGAGGCGGTCACCTCCACACCTGCCAACAAAGTGCATGCATGCACGGCATACACATACAACACACACACACACACACACACACACACACACACACACAGCGTCTCTCAGCATCAACATGTGTGCGTTTCCCAGCAAACACACCCTGTCTCTCAGCGTCAACATGTGTGTGTGTTTCTCAATAGGCACCAGGCTTCCTGAGCAGGGTTCTGTTCCAGGGGAGAAAGAGCCTCTTTCTCACACACTGCTGATTTTAGATCGCCGATAAAAACCTGTTATTGGTACACGCCAATAGCCAACCAGCCCAGGCACTCAAAGAAAGAAAGAAAGAAAGGAGTCAGTGAAGTTAACAGTTTATTTAATCTCAATATAATTTGCTAACATATAAATAAAGATTAAAAAAAAAAAAGTGAAAGAAATGTGGCCTGCCGGGGGCCAGTTAATGATGTGAGACCCAATAGCAAACATAAACAAACAGCGGGGAAACAAACAAGAACAGAAACCCAAAACAGGGACAGGGGCGGCTTTCACATCTCTCTCTGTGGCGTCCACTGTTCTCACAAAGACCCTCCTGATTGGCCGAATAACGAGGCGCGGTCATTCTATCTCTTGGAAAACAAACTGATTTACTACTTTGCTTTAACCATGTTAAGGTGAAGCATATATCACTGATTAAAAAGACACACAAACAGGACATTTCATCATAGGTGTGGTGGCATGTGTGTTTCATCTAAGGTCCCCTTCACATGCTGTACTACACAGTTCTGTGTGTGCACACTCACACTATTCACACCAGTTCAATTGGGCATTTATCGCGATGAACAAGTCCGCGGACAATTTCAAAACAAAACAAAGTAACGTTTCCTGGGCCCCTCTTGTACATGGAGGGGTCAGCGACGCACAAAAACACACACAACCAAAAGCAAGACACACACTTTTTCAGACGGGAACAGCTCCGAGCCACGTAGAAAAGAGTGGAGATCTGCCCCAAGCTGGTTGTGCGACGACAAGTGATCAGGAGAGTTCTACCAGTCTGAAGTCTTAAGTATTTTTTTTGTTATTATTTTTTTTTAAAGCTCTGCCTTTGGTGGGAGTTTGGTGTGCGTAAGCCAACTGTTCTGGGCATTCTTTAGCTAATAATAAATAAGACTTGAGACCAGAAGTCTGAGCAATGCTGACCACTGGGTTTGGACGCTGGGCTTCTTTCTCTCCTGGGAGATGTAGTTTTATGCAGTCTGTAGTTTTTATACCTGGGCCCTGTGAAGGGTCAACCTCCACAGTGAGTGAGTGGGGGGAAGGGGGAGGGTGGCAGCCCAGGACTGACTCCATTTCCCATGATGCATCACTCATCGCCGGCCGGCAGGTTCTCCTCGATCCTCTTGATGAACTTCATGCGGATCTCCGTCACGCTGTCCCCCCTCAAGGTGTCCTGAGCGAACCGGACGTCCACCGCCATCTGGACCTGCCGAGGAGAGAGACCGGGGGACACACAAACAGAGCGTGCTCAGTGTGAGGTCACATGTTTGGTTGCCACAGAGACGCTCGCTCAACAGATGACGTGGTTAGTGGCTTCGTCTCATCGCGCTCCAAGTTCTCGTTCCCAGCAGCGGTTCTGCTGGACCGAGCTCTGCAATGATTTAGCAACTTTTGGTCCCGTTTGGTCACTTTTTTTTTTCTTTTCTTTTTTCTCCTCAGCAGTGGTTATAAAATGCAAAACATCTTCAGTGAAACACACACACACACACACACACACACACACACTCACACACACATCAGTGGTGCTGGGCCTGAAATAAGCGTGAATCAAAGAAGAGGAATATTTTAAATTATATTCGGGTCATTTACGGGTGAGTCAGTGAAGGGAACTGAAACATCAACAGGCAAATATCACCTAAAGACTCAAACCAAAGTAATAATATTGACTAAAACATCACTGGCTGTTTCTTGGCACAATTGTGTCCGGCTGTGGGAGTGGAGAATGGAAACGGTCAATGCAGGAACAGTTGGGGACAGAGGAATCTGAAATAAGGTTTGTTGTGCTTTCTGTAATAAAAACTTTCTTCTTCAATGACATCACGTCGGCTTTAATTCAATTCAATTCCAAAGTTACACAAATCATGCAGGTTTAGGTATTAAAGGTATACTATGCAGGTTTAGGTATTTTTGCCAACTGTAGAGCTCCCTCGAGAGGTGCAATGCATTTGTATGTTACTCTGCTCTTGTAAATAGCAAACTCCTTGCTACTTATTAACCCCTGTACACAATGGAAATGATTTTGTTGTGGAGGTGAAGGATTAACAACAGGCACAAACTACTGTATCTTCAAAGAGCAATATATACTGACAAGGTAATGTTTCATGGTTGCATTCTTTAGTGCAGTATGTGTAATAACCGCCGCAGGTTATTTGCACACCTATGAAGTAGCTCCAGTTCGTTGGCCGTATCACACTTGTATATTAAATCACCAAACTCGATGTGAAGTTTAAAGGAACCGTATGTAGGATTTAAACTAGTACTGCAATCACTTTCAAATTACAGTAGAGCGGTGTCTGTGTTGGGTTTTGTGTTGCACTGTATGTCTATGCCCTTTAACTAAGTGCTGCCTTTCTTGGCCAGAGCTCACTTGGAAAAGATACCTCTGTCTCAGTGTGTGTCTGGTTAAATAAAAGATAAAAAATATGCTTAGCGAAGCTTGTTTTTAACTGGCTGTGAATAGATAGCTATCAAAATTCCTAGTGAACCAATCCAGGCAGGCACTCAAAGACAGAGAGGAGCCAGTGAAGTTAACAGTTTATTTAATCTCAATATAATTAACTAACACATAAAATAATAATAATAAAAACATGTGGCCTGTTCGGGGACAGTTAATGATGTGAGACAGAGTAACAAACAAAAACAAACACTAAGGACCTGTAAATAAATAACACATTGAAATAGTGTTGACACCACTGCATCACTGCACACACTCACATACTCACACACTCACACACACACACACACTCACCATCTCTAGAGCCCCCCGCAGTGCGCCGCACAGTAAGTTGGAGTAGACGAGGTTGTTGTGGTTGTCGGGGAGCTCCACAAAGTCCACCAGCGGGTTGCTCTCCAGGATGAGGGAGAACTCGTCCCCTGCCGGGCTCCAGTTGGTCACGCTCGGGGTGACGCCCAGGTACATCTTAAACGCTACCTGCAACCACAACACAACACACAGGTACATCTTAAACGCTACCTGCAACCACAACATACAGGTACATCTTAAACGCTACCTGCAACCACAACATACAGGTACATCTTAAACGCTACCTGCAACCACAACACAACACACAGGTACATCTTAAACTCTACCTGCAACCACAACATACAGGTACATCTTAAACGCTACCTGCAACCACAACACAACACACAGGTACATCTTAAACATTACCTGCAAGCACAACACAACACACAGGTACATCTTAAACGCTACCTGCAACCACAACACAACACACAGGTACATCTTAAACATTACCTGCAAGCACAACACAACACACAGGTACATCTTAAACACTACCTGCAACCACAACACACAGGTACATCTTAAACGCTACCTGCAACCACAACACAACACACAGGTACATCTTAAACATTACCTGCAAGCACAACACACACAACACACACAACATTCAGGTAAACACAACATAGAGGTACACCTTAAATGCTACCTGCAACCTAAACACAACATAAAGCTACATCTTAAATGCTACCTGCAACCATGACATACAGGTACATCTTAAATGCTACATGGAACTGCAACACACTATTTCGAGGTTCAGTACGCATACGGGAGTCATTCAGTTACAATGAAATCTCATTAAGGTAAAAGGGAGCATACTCTGGAAGGTGGTCTAGTTAGAATGGCATATCATTCAATTACAGTATAATGCAAAAACGAAGGTTATGTATATAACCACGGTTCTATGAGTTTCGGATGACCGCCAGAGGCGGTGCTTTCAGCACATGGATATCCATCACACGTACGTGTAGGTCGAGTATTTATATCAACAAAGTCACCTGTGACCTGGGTGACGTCTGCCCTGTGCGCCGGCACAAAAGGCAGGTCAACCCAGGATACGATTCTTGGCAATCTTCTCGTGGATATTCCGAGTGACTGCCAAGCTCTGGCGGTCATCCGAAACTCATAGAACCGTGGTTATATACATAACCTTCGTTCTATTTCGTTTCTCCTGACCGCCAGAGGCGGTGCTTTCAGCACATGGATGACTAATACCAGCAGGGTCACGAGGAATGAATGCGTGCCTGTTAAGGACGCCGTGAAAGCGCAAAAAGCACAGCTTCAGCAACTGGGTTATGTGGAACAACATTAACCCTGTAGAATCATGCAAAAATGCAAGTTGAGACCCATGATACCCCTGCACAAATGTCCAAGAGGGGTGCACAAGGTAGTGCTGCCCATGAGGTAGACACACCTCTGGTGGAGTAACCTTACACATGTAGCTGTGGCTGATAATTTCAGCTATCCACCTTGACCGTCCATGCTTGGACAGGCTATGGCATAGTCTCGGTCCTGTATGACAAACAAATAATGCATCGGACTTCCGGATTCCGGCAGTCCACTGTAGATAAAAACCTTAGTGTTCGTACCAGGCATAAAAGCTCTGCACTTAACCCCTGCTCAGAGCTCTGACCTTGGGGTTCAAATGCTGCCAGACTAAAAGGCTAGTTTCCGAATGAAGACGAACAGGTCTTGGGAGAAAGAGGGGTTCGGTCATAGATAGATAGAGATACTTTATTGATCCCTAAGGGGAAATTCAAGTTAGGGTCACCCCTGTATCCCCAGGGTGCCAATGGCATTCTCTGCCTCCAGACAAGCATTTAATTCTCCTAATCACTTGCTAATGTAAAAGTCAAGAGAAAGACTGTCTTCATAGACAGCTAGTTCAACTCTACAACCCTACAAGTTTCACATGGGGGTTTGCAGAGAGCATGCAAGGCAAGAGGCAAGCCTCAGGAGTGCACAGAGTACCGTCAAGGAGGTCTCTATCACTGAGCCCTCTTCAGGAAGTGGGTCACCAGAGTATGGGACCCAAGTCACATCATCCACTCCTGTTGTGCATAGATAAGATGGCGGCAATATACCCCATACCCCTAGGGGGTGGAGGCTGTGAGGCCTCGATCAAGGAGCGATTAAAGAAAAGGGAGTACAACCTGTGTGAAGCAGCGCGTTGGCTCCTGATTTTGTACTTGGCACCAGCTGGAAAAAAGTTCTCACTTATTTGCGTAGAGTGCATTGGTGGAGGGTGCCCAGGAACTGTGCATAGTATGCACTACTGCTGGCTCGAGAGCCCTAGTAACAGTTCCGGTCCTTCAGTGGCCAGACCTAAAGTGTCAGCTGAGATGGATCCGGTTGCCAGATCCAGCCGCTTAACCGTTAAAGGAGATTCATTCTCACAGGGAGACACCTGGGTTCTCCACGTAGGAGTTGGTTTAACTCCGGAAAACAACACTCTCCCTGACCATCAGGGGGCTATTAGTAGCAGCTCGTGTCCTCCTGTCACAACCCTGTCCAGTGTTGGCAATATCGAAGGAGGGAAAGCATATAGCAGCTGCTTTGGCCATGCGTGTGCCAGAGCATCTATAGAAATCCAGAGGTAAAGGTGTGTTGTTGGCTAGGAGGCGAGGAGATCCACCTCCAGCCTGTCATACGTGTGCCAGATTGCGTGTACCACATCTGGGTGAAGTCTCCATTCTCCAGGGACACTGGAATGACAGGAGATATGCTGCCATGTTCAGGATACCAGACTAGTACATTGCCCTCAGGCTCAGTAGGCGAGGATGAGCCCATTGCAAGTTGCAACAGTTGAGTCAATCTCATGGCCTGCCTGGACTTGGTGCCCTCCTGGTGGTTGACGTGGTAAACCACCAATATATTGTCTGTACTAATAAGGACATGCCTTCTGACCAGTACTGGGAGGAAATGCTTCAGGCCAAGCAGAACAGCATGTAATTTCAATACATTTGTGTCTCGCCCCTGCTGTAAAGGACTTCATTGACCCCTATCATCACCACTTCTCTGGAAGAAGAAATGGACCCTAAGGGGACGCCCTGAGTAAGATCTTACTTCCAAGTTGCAGATGTCCCAGACAACTGGCAGTAACCCTGACCAGTTTGTGTCTGTGGCGAATGGGATGCAAGTGAAGGCTGCTTACCCAGATTTGAAAAGGTCTCAATGAAAGGAGGCCCAGTGGGGCCACTGAGGAGGCTGATGTGAGCATCCCCAGCAGTCTCTGAAATGTCATGAGAGTAAAACTCTGACAGTGGCTGAGTTACTGACAGATACTGTCGTCCCGTCGCTGAGAGGGGATAGCTTTTGTTGCATGTGAGTCCAGTTGGATACTGAGGAACACGATGACTTGGAAGCTCTTCTTGTGATTCCACTGTCAGCACTTACTTTAAACTTATACTTACCTTATGATGTGGAATATCAGTGATGTTGACTCCCTGGGGGCATCTGCCCTTGACTGGGAGCACATGAGCTAGTTGTCCAAGTGAAGGTGGAGGCCACCGTCCTCATTTTTTGGAACAATGAAGTAGGTGGAAGAAAATCCAAAGTCTAAGGACTCGACGGGCTTCTTCCCCAAAAAGTCCAGACCACTTCGCGAAGGGCCAGAGCCCGGGTTGGATCCCTGATAATGGTCATTGTAACCCAACGGAATCTTGCCGGTAGGTGTTGACCTGCATGCCGTAACCCTGGGACGGGGTCACCACAACCCAGGGACCTGACGTGTGACGCTTCCCAGCATCTTAGCTGCAGGCAGGTGAAGTGTCGACTGCCGTGGTAATGCGTCTACTGGGGTTCACATGTTGCATACTTTGCAAACTGCTGTTTAGCTTGTGTAACTTGTGTATGGAACAACAGGAAAGGAACGGAGTGCTCTCCTGCATGGTTCCAAAAGCAGACACTGGGCCAACCATATTTGGCCCTGAGTAAGGGTTAGGGAAGACATGAACCTACCCAACTCTGCTCATAATGCTAATAATAATAATAATAACATTTATTTATATAGCACTTTTTCAAGCTCAGAGCAGTTGCTCAAATAGGTAAATGCCTGCAGAGAGGCGCCACTCAAGCTCTGCCCAGATCGGACAAATAAGTCCTGCAGTGACTGGAACAGGGATAGCAGGTGGTGGGACATCAAGCTACCAACGCACCCCACGTGTGCTGCTGTGTTATCACTTCTGATAATGAAATCATCAGTCAAGTGGCATTGCAACTGAGGACAGCCTCGTCAAGTGACGGCGCTAGGGCTGGCTCGTTAGGCATGCCATGTAGTCCGTAGCTGGACGCATCCTGCATGTTGGCCAGTGCCGTACAGTCACACAAGGTGAGAAAAACACTTAAGGCCTGCCTAGTGTCTCTGGAACCCATCAATATATGGAGCTCTGAGCTTCCCAGAGCACTGTGGTTCATTCCCTGTGAGCGGGGATGATAGTGGTGGGAGCCCTGGTCTGTTCAATCACCCTTTACAATTTCCACTTCGCCTTCCTGATCAAAGATTACACTCTGAAGCCTTAGTAAAGAGAACATCTTCCTCCTGGCCTCCAAACGCTGGTGACAGCATTGAAGGCAGTCACAACTGTTATTTGTCTATACCTACTGGTTGCAGATTAAAAAAGGATCTGTTCAAACTCAGAGATCAAGATGTCCACCCTTTTGGTCTAGGGCACGTCTTTCACGTTTGCACATACCAGTGCTAACATGTGAATCAGTCCTCCGACACTTGTAAAGACCAGTATGCGAAGGACGTCTCTACATGGAACGGGTGGCTGAGCCCCCTGAGCAAATCTGGCTGACCGTGCCAGTAGGCTCAAGCAAGTGCAATTCATATGCACGCCAGCTCTATCAGCCCCTGCCCTAAGTAGTCAGCACCAAGGCAGGAAGGGCACATATCGTGGCCACATCCGATTCAAGAGGGGCTCAAATAGTCAATGCCAGTCATAAACATGTTTAAGCAGAGGCACGCACTGGTTTAAGCGTGTCACACTACCAGGCGATTATGATACTGTCTGATTACAGTAGTCATTGATGAAAGTACTGAAACTGTGTACAGCCACATGAGAGTCTGGGGCAATCTAGGACGAGCACATCCTTTTGCACGAACGAACAACCAACAGAGTGAGCTATACTCTCTAGCAGATATTAAATTAATGCGTTCAGCAATGTATCCAACAGCACAATGTAGAGCGAGTACACACCTGTGCAGCAATGAAATACAAAAGGTCAACATATCAACCCGTTGTTGACAGTAGTCTACTGAAACTGTTTACATGGCTAAATGGTAGCCTGGGGCAGTCTAGGACGAGCACATCCTCTTGCACGAATGAACAACCCACAGAGTGAGCTACTCTCTAGCAGAGATTAAATTAATGCGTAGCCTACAGCAATGTATCCACCAGCACAATGTAGAGCGAGAACACACCTGTGCAGCAATGAAATACAAAAGGCCAATATAGCAACCTGTTGCTAACAGTAGTCTACTGAAACTGGTTACATGGCTAAATGGTAGTCCGGTGCCGTTTAGGGCGAGTACAATCCTTTGCACAACGAACAGCCAATAGCAGTGAGCTACTCCTTATCAGATATAATGCCTTCAGCAATGTACTATATCCCATAACACAATTTAGAGCGAGTACGCTACACCTGTGCATCAATAAGATACAAATCACGATCACCAAGTATGCAAAGCATTTGCAATTTTCAGAGTGAGCACACTCCCTTGCAAGATAGATCAAACTGTGGAAGATCTATTCAACTACGTGAGCGACAATGTATTTATCTACTCACTATTCAGTTAATGGGAGGCTTCGTCTACCCGCTCGCCAGGGAATCCCAAATGGCTCGCAGCCAACGATTACGTTAACACCAAAACTTAATTAGCCTATCGGTGTAACAGCCGACTCAGACTCAAAGTATTTCAAAGTGAGTTCCACATTTCCATCTGAACGAACGCGCTAGAGCGTAGACACAACTGCGCATCGTAAGAACATAACAGAGAGTTTGCGGGGGGAAATCACATCCGTAACGGTACGTTACAGTAACCAAAGTCACTTAAATTCAAGCTAGCTAGGCGTGAACGCCGGCCCAAGCTCACTACAAGTCAGCTATGCAGCGTGATCGCTTCATAAAGCACAACTATCAAAGAAAATGTGCTTACCTCTTTCGGATGACATTCAACTTTGAGCAGTAAAATGTTGATAATGATAATTTGATTATGGCTAATCGCAGTCTTTCAGAGGGCGAAATTCGCAGCTCTGACCCATCTGGGTTGCAAGACTCCAGAGCGATACCAAAATGTTTGTAACACTCACAACCTTACTCACGCGAGAAGATGAAAAAGAATCGTATCCTGGGTTGACCTGCCTTTTGTGCCGGCGCACAGGGCAGACGTCACCCAGGTCACAGGTGACTTTGTTGATATAAATACTCGACCTACACGTACGTGTGATGGATATCCATGTGCTGAAAGCACCGCCTCTGGCGGTCAGGAGAAACGAAATAGAACCTCCAATTACAGTGAGAAAGGCTTCAGTTACAATGAAATATCTTGCAGTGGAACATCCTCTGGCCACAATGAGAGATTGTCCAGTAACCAAAACATTTGGTTACTGATATCGTTCAGTTATAACGGAAGGTCATTCAGTTACAATGCAACATCTTCCATCTACAATGTCCAACCATTTAATTACAATGAAAAATGGAATATCTTTCGGTTACAATCTCTGTTTATTGTTTAGTTGAAGCTGCAGGCAAAATGAAGCCATCAAACAGTTATAAAGATGCTTGTCTGAAACCTGAGCTCCCGTTAACCATGTCCTTTGGCTTGTGGTTGAGTTGAACTGTGGGTAGCGGCGACCATTCCAAACGATCCCTTTTTATTGTTTCCTAGGTATGAAGCTATTGTAAATATGGCTCTGTAATCAAGCCAAACAACCACACAAAGTATCTGCGAGCTGAATGAGGTCTTTTGTTTGACTGCGCTTCAAAGGGTTTCCCAGGATTAAGCAGTGCTCGGAGAGGCGAGTGACTGTTGGCGCGGCGCGGCCGGCGGCGTTTGGGGGTTTGAGACGAGGCTGACCCCAGCGCTGGCGGCGTGAACCTGCCATGGAGAGGCCCGGAGGAGTCTGATCACCGGCCCAGAGCAAACAGACCGGCGCTAGATAAACATCGGACTACGTGGCCTGCTCTCGGTCTCACTCACACACACACACACACACTAATACACACACACACACACACACACACACACACACACACACACACACACACACACACACACACACACACACACACACACACACACACACACACACACACACACACAGAATAAGATGGAGATAGAGTCTGACAGATAAAGGGATAAAGAGAGATAAGAAAACAGCATGACACAGACAGCGAGATGGAGGAGAGAGATGGAGGGACAGAGAGAGAGAGATAAAGGGATAGAAAGAGAGATGGAGCAACAGAGAGCAAATAAACAGAATAAACAGAAAAACAGAGAGAGAGAGAGATAGACAGAGAGAGAGAGAGAGAAGGAAATAAAGACAGAAGCACAACAGTACGAACATGAAAGATGGAAAGATAAAATGGACAGACGGAGAGAAAGAAAGGGACAGAGAGATTCCCTCAGAGTGAAGAAGAAAAGATGGATAAAAAAGAAAGAGAGAAACGATAGAGAGCAAAGGAAAGACAGGGAAAAAGATGGAGCGAGGGAATGAGTGACAAGGAATGGTGAGAGACTCAGAGAAGGACAGAGAGATTCCTTCAGAGTGAAGGAAGAAAGATGGTGGGGGAAATAGGAGAGAGGGGGAGGGAAAGAGAGAGAGAATGACAGAGAAAGAGATAGGGATGGATAGAGGGAGAGAGAGAGAGAGAGAGAGAGAGAGAGAGAGAGAGAGAGAGAGAGAGAGAGAGAGAGAGAGAGAGAGAGAGAGAGAGAGAGAGAGAGAGAGAGAGATAGAGAGAGAGATTCCTCGAGGGTGAACTCATGGTTCTGAGGTGAGTGTTGTGTTTTGAGCACACAGAGAGCAGGGGCACCAGTCCAGTAGTGTCCACTCCAGTCCACTCCAGTGCACCAGCGGCCAGATGGGTCTGGACCAGCAGCCCTGCGGCCACTCCAGGACTCCCCACGCTGCCCATACACCTGTCCAGCTCGCCCCTCCAGCTCACACACACAGGCACACACTCTTGACACACACACGCACTCTTGACACAAACACTCTTGACACACACACTCTTGACACACACACACACACACACACAGGCACAGACACACACACACACACACAGGCACAGACACAGGCACACACACACAGGCACAGGCACAAACACACAGGCACAGGCACACACACACACACACACACACACACACACACACGCACACACACACACACACACACACACACACACACACACACTAAGTCTCTCTCACACACACACACACACACATACTCTGAAACACAGACACACACACACACACACATTCTCTCTCTCTCGCTCAAACACACACACACACACACTCTCATTCTTGCACACACTCTCGCACACACAAACTTCTGCCCGTCCGTCCGCCCTCTCAAGAGTGCAACCCAGCGGCGAGGGGGCGATGAAAGCAGAGAAACTATGCAGACTACCACAGGTTGAAGTTCAAATTCCAGTCACACTCTCTCGCTCTCTTTCCATCCATCCTCTCTCTCTCTCTCTCTCTCTCTCTCTCTCTCTCTCTCTCTCTCTCTCTGCTGAGGTTTGGCAGTGTGTGTGTGTGTGTGTGTGTGTGTGTGTGTGTGTGTGTGTGTGTGTGTGTGTGCGCATGTGTGTGCGAGAGAGAGAGAGAGAGAGAGAGAGAGAGAGAGAGAGAGAGAGAGAGAGAGAGAGAGAGAGAGAGAGAGAGTGTGTGTGTGGTGTGTGTGGTGTGTGTCAGTGTGTGTGGTGTGTGGAGAGGCGCTCGAGGGCCCAGTTGTTACCTTAGCGATGACATCGGCCGTTTCTCGGAAATCGTGACACCTCCCCACACTGGAGCGAGCCAGAAAGTCCTCGATGAGACGCACACCGATGTTGTAGCCCCTAAACACAACCAGAAACACACACACACACACACACACACACACACAGAGACAGAGAGACAGAGAGACAGAGAGACAGACAGAGACACAGAGACACACACACACACACACACACACACACACACACACACACACACACACACACACACACACACACACACACACACACGCGGGTTAGGCAGACGTCCACAGGCCCCATTAAGGGCTCAGCTCAAACATTTATCAGATCCTTCACGCAAGTCCATTTCCTTCCATCCTTCATCAGAGCCGAATTGAAAACCATTCAAATGAAATAACACTAAAAAAAAAACCAGTGTGTTTCACCAGTTGAAAATAAATCTTCCACACCAACACACACACACACTAATAGAAACGAACCCCTCGTTCACACACACGCATTTCCCCCTGAACCGAGCAACCTTCTCAAGTGTGCTGTTAGAACATGCACTCCACCACTACTCAGGGCTCCACCACAGATTTAAGACACAGATATCACATGGCCACGCACACACACACACACACACACACACACACAACGTGGATATCACATGGCCATGCTGGCCTCAGGTTGATTTGCTGTGTGGGATTTCAGGGTGGGTTTAAATGAAGGGCTTTAGAAGTCCCATTGACCGTCGTCCCTCATCAGGGAGCTACTCTTCTCCTCTCTTCTCTCTCAGGCCCTCACTGGGGATGAAGTCAGCTGCAGGACCATCAGGGAATCAATTCATCCTTCACACACACACACACACACACACACACACACACACACACACACACACACACACACACACACACACACACACACACACACACACACACACACACACACACACACACACACACACACACACACACACACACACACACACACACACACACACACACACACACACACACACACACACACACACACCTTCTCTCTCAGTCACCAAGGTCTGGCTCGTCTACGAGGAATGAAGTCAGCCGCAGGGACAATCGGGGAATGAATTCATCCTGCCATGACCTGACCTTTATTACCATCTTTCTATCTTCCCATTTCACTCCATAAACTCAAATGCCTTGCCTGATGAGCACGGCTCAGAGTCACACAGATAGGATCTTTTCTCCCCATCCAAATGCTGCACTTTGCTCCCTCTTTGCCTCTCAAGTCAGAAAGCCTATTCACTCAGTACTGCTGATGGGGGTGACATTTAAAGTGGGCTCCGTTAGGAAATTTGTTCCTAATGTCCTGAGGTGCAATACAGATAGAATGTTTTTTAAAGTGCATTATAATGACAGCATTAAAAGAAAATCGGTATGCAGAGGTAGATTTGATTTCTATCAGGTCATGTTCTCCTCTGAAACGGGTTCCAACTCAAAGGATGAGTGTCAGACTAGATTATCCTCCATTTCCTACGTGCCAAACGGCCAACTCACACTGTAGGCTACAGAGGAAAAGTATGCCGTCATAGTGATGAATGAATGTCTCGGTAGCCCAAGTCTATTTTTGACTTCTGTAGGGTTTGAGACGGATGGAGAATTTGTCAGTGGACTGTGTGTGTGTGTGTGTGTGTGTGTGTAAACATTCACCTCATTTATTTGGTGTGTTGGAAAGAGGACTCAAAGAGTCTAAAGTGGCACATTTTACACTTCCCCCGCTAATACACAGCCCACTCACACAGACAGGGTGGAGGTGCAAAGGGCAAACACACACACACCGTTGCTCATACTTTCACTAACCATCGCCTTCCCCACACACACACACACACACACACACACACACACACACACACACACACACACACACACACACACACACACACACACACACACACACACACACACACACACACACACACACACACACACACACACACACACACACACACACACACACACACACACACACACACACACACACACACACACACACACACACACACACACACACACACACATTTTCACTAACTATACGCCTTCCTAACACACACAAACACCCTTGTTTATACTTTCACTAACTATACGCCTTCCTAACACACACACACACACACACACACACACACACACACACACACACACACACACAGACACACACACACACACTCACCCTTGCTCACACCTTCTCAATGTGTACACATACACACACAGAATCAATTATTCCATCTCCACATTCCCAATGACCTTCACTGCGTGTCACTTCCTCTGAAAGCCTGTCTGTGCAGGTGTGTATGCGGAGACTACTGTAGGTATAGTCAACACTTCATATACCAGGGCCAGGCCACCTGCAGGAGGTGCTGCTTCACCTTTACTCTTTATTCAAGAGGCTATACCGTAATTTCCCCACTATTATCCGCGGCTTATGCATTGGTTTTGCTCAATTTCTTCAGCTATGAGGTTAATACAGGGGGGCAGTTAATATGGTGTTAATATGGTTTTGTTTATTTTAACTTTCATAAAACACTGTCCTGCGGCTTATACACAATACGGCTTATATGCAGGAAATTACTGTTTAGGCCATATATAGGCTATAGGATACACCCAAAAATATTACAACATACTAGATTTATATAACGCTTCTGGAGAGGTGCCCAAAGTGCTTTACTGTGAAGGAGACAGCCCCACTACAACCATCACCAAATAAGTAGCACCCATCTGGGTGCTGCACGGAGGCCATTTTGTGCCAGATCAGTCATCACACAGGGGAGTGGAGAGTGAGGGAGGGAATCACCATCCAATTGCACTAGGGGTGCCTCATTAGTCTTTTTTATTTCAATTTCAATGTTCAATGTTCAATTTAATTACATTACAGAGTGTAAAACATTCAGAGAGAGCCCATGAGTAACAGGGGCGAGGAAAAACTCCATAGCATTGGAGATACATATGGGAAGAAACCTCGTATAGATCCACGACACAAGGGCCCAACCCATCTGCCTAGGGTCAGTGCGGATCGAGGAGAGAGGTTGAGACGGGGCCTAAGACAGGGGCAGGTGACCCTATTCTGATGTCACAAAATGTTGGTGACCCCAATCATTCATGTGTAACGAGAGAGAGAGAGCGTGCAACTCATCTCTTGCTGTAACATCCAGGTGAGAGCGGTGCTTTGACTTTGCACAAATGTCCTTGAACACGTGATTGTTTTGCTACGTTGTCTGAAACATTGATCAAGCATAATTCCATCATGCAAACATCTCATGCGGGGGGGGGGGGGTATGCCTTTAATCGTACAGTGAAGAGAGTGACAGGAGTGAGTGGGAGAGAGAGATGGGTGTGAGGATTGCAAAATGACCCGGGTCAGACTCAAACCCAGGTTGCCGTGGGCATGCGGACCCAATTAAGGTGTGGGTGCTGTGGCCAGTTGGGCTAACTGAGCTGAACTGAAGCTTGACCTTCAACACGTGTATTACATACAGTATCTGTCAAAAAGTTGCAATTAGACCTTTTCTCCCAAATCAAACTGTCCTCATGACTCATGAGTTAGAGGGTGTGTGTGTGATCATGCTGTCTTCATGAGAGTAAGGGTGTGTGTGTGTGTGTGATCATGTTGTCTTCATGAGAGTAAGGGTGTGTGTGTGTGTGTGATCATGCTGTCTTCATGAGAGTAAGGGTGTGTGTGTGTGTGTGTGTGTGATCATGTTGTCTTCATGAGAGTAAGGGTGTGTGTGTGTGATCATGTTGTCTTCATGAGAGTAAGGGTGTGTGTGGTAAGCAGAGTCTTACATCTTGTCGAGCTGCTTGTTGACCTCCTCGTCGTTCTCGTAGTCCTTACACAGCTGGGTGACCAGTGCCCCATAGGTGAGGGTGAACAGCTCAGAATTCTGCGTACACACACACACACACACACACACACACACACACACACACACACACACACACACACACACACACACACACACACACACACACACACACACACACACACACACACACACACGGGAGATTAATCACAAATTCAACACAGGTTCTCATATCAACCACCAAATTTGCAATGTTGCTTTTAAGGCCACTTGTCTATTTGCTCTTTCCAGAATGCATTTTAGATATGTGTATGTTTACACACTACACAGCAGTGCTTTTTACATAGCATTTTCTTACATGTAAAATGTTTTTAGTCGTATTGGATTGAGCCGTCTTCCTGGGGATATCAATTAGGTCAAACAGCTAGACTGGCTATCACCTTACTAAGCTCAATCTTTTAAGATTGAACATTAGTCTGGGGAGTCTGTGCTTTATTTCTACTGCACAAGAGGCGTGATCAATGGGCATCGTTCAAATGACTCCGTACGCTTGGATAGTCCTTCAACCAATCAGACCAACGATCTGGGTGCGTCTTTTGGATAAGCTAGTTTGTGATTGGAGCAAAAGGTTGTGGACAGGAAGCAGAGGAGATAGATGTGCAGGTTTCCAATTCCAGCCTGAGCTGCCGGGCGAAATCCAAATTCGCCAGCAGGTCAGGCAGGTTTCACCCAGCCTACCCAACGGCGGCAGCGACCCAGGAGTGTAGTGCTGAGCATTTCTCTCTGCATCAGTACTCACAAAGAGAAACCCTCTCTGCCAAACTCTGGGTTTTGCATGAAATTATTAACTCACACCTATTACTTATTTTGAAATGCATAGAGCACAGTATAAAAAGCAGTGTTCCCATCAGGAATTGGGTAGGTAGAGTAGAGTCCTGTTTAGAAGACTTTACTCCAGCTCTGAGGGGAGAGATGCCTCGATCAGTGCTGTCCGTCTTGCTCTTATCAAAAGAAATGCATTCACATTGCACAGTTCCAATTACAACTTGGGTACCTGTATCAGGTAAGCAGCATTGTAACATCATGTCAGAATCATGTCATGTTTTACAGCTAGAGGAAGGAACTGTAGGAGGATAAGCGCTTAATTGTATTGGTATTAGTGTGCATTACAGGCAACTAATATGCAACCTGTATGTCAAGTAACTAATGTAGGCCCTGCTTTAACACCTTTAATGTCTCCACTACCTGACACCTAGACTAATAATTGAAGATAATCTTTAAAACTGTCACAGGAACTTGTAAGAATTCCTTTGTTTGGTGATGAAGGAAGATTGGTAATAGAAGCAATCTCGACAGACAACAACATACTCCCTCTCATGATGCGAATGGTCATGCAGGTCTGGGAATGGTATTCTGAATACAGTGTGCAAGCGCCACCTTGTGGTTTGGTCTGAAAATCAGTCTCGACAAAAACAGTTGTTCTAAAATGTAATACAGTGGATTTCGCAAAATTTGCAGTTTTTGCTTTTCTTAAAGTGATGGATGCACGTAAAAGACCTCATCGTCCTTTAAGATGTTTGACCAACGCAGTGTATATGCCTGTAGACCACATCTGCAGTAGCCCACTGACTTAGACTTTTCATGTCTTTATTTTCTGTATTTCTTACAACAAGCAACATAACAGTTAGGCTGCTTGACACGTTGAAGAGAAATCCTTTGGCGAATTAGTGAATGTAAATCAACGATTAGGCTACCACTGACCACACAAACAACACAGACCATAACACCAACATGGCAATGTAAAGAGTGATTGGGTGTGTTGAGTTCATCTCTTGAAATATGCTATTTGTGATGGAATTCGTTGGTTTTCAGTGCAGGCTGTAACGTTATGCGAATCATTGCACCCAGAGAGGGTGGAAGCTGCCACTAAAGAAGGATCTTTGCCTGAACGTAATGACAGCCACAGAGTAACTTAACGTTATGCATAGAGCCTAGCAAGCTATCAAACGTCACTCCAGACCAAGAATTCACTGATTAATCACCAGCACTGAAGTCGACCAGAAGAAACCTTGAAAGGTTGACCGTTCTATACTTGCAACGTGCAGAAGAAACGATAAGGATTTGCAGAAATTACTGAACATTTAGCGAACATTCTATGCAGGCTAGCAGATGTTAGCAATGCATGACTATCTTGTGACAGGAAATAGAGCTTACCATCTTCTTACTGTCTGTGGTTCTGTTTGACTGCCGAGACATTCTGTATAGTGTTACAGGTCTTTGATATCAGGTGATGTTTAATTGATTTGTTTCTCGTGAACTGTGCCAAACGATTCGGATCTGGTTCTCTGTTTTCTATCAGATTTCACCACCACAACTCCTCAGGCACAACTTCCTGGATAGCAAAGGAACCGGAAGTTATGACTTTTGCGTGGATTCATGGGAACTGGTGTTTACAAAGTGCGAACGCGTCTTTCCCCGTCTGAAGCGGTTCTTGTCTCGCTTGTCTAACGGCCTATATCTATTTATCTACTCTCTCTATATAAGTTGTCATTGCAATATGAGTAGGCTTAAAACTACAAGGTACTGCAACGTAGCGCTGCAGAATGGGCTGTTCTCGTCAGGCTAAATTGTAAAGTCACCGATCCAGAGATCCATGCATTTCAGGTCATTTCAACACGATGGCAGTAGAGAATCGTTTACGACAGGCCTGCTGTTTTCACTCCCCTAAGACGAATGTTTAACCACCTGATGCTGGAGAATGTCTCTACTTTGACCAGGCATGATACGGTTTATGAAGAAGAACGTAAATCTGAAAGATTATTGATATCCTAACAGATTTAGTGGCATCAGCTTGATAAATGCAGTGACTTGTTAGGCGGTCTCTGTTCCACACAAAGCATGCATAAACCTATGCAATGAAGCCTACAAATACGTTGTTTTCTTTTTATCACGGACAAAAAGAGACAGACGATTAGGCCTATGTGGCAGATCCTTCAATGTTTTGGGCAAGGAAAACCTGCCTTTAGTTTCTCACACACACACACACACACACACACACACACACACACACACACAGGCTGACTACAATCAAAATATCTGTAGGCCTACTGCATCGGTAGGCTAATTGGAGGCCAAGAGTGTGATAACCGCATAGGCCGAAACAATAATGAACTGTTCACAGCCAAAAAGAGACAGACGATTAGGCCTATGTGGCAGATCCTTCAATGTTTTGGGCAAGGAAAATAATACATTTTAAGGACAAACAGTTTTTGGCACCTGCCTTTGCATAGTTTCTCACACACACACACACACTCACACACACACACACACACACACACACACACACACACACACACACACACACACACACACAGGCTGACTACAATCAAAATATCTGTACTGCATCGGTAGGCTAATTGGAGGCCAAGAGTGTGATAACCGCATAGGCCGAAACAATAATGAACTGTTTTTTTTTAGTTGGCTAGGTTGCTGCTGTTGTGTTTGATTCAGCTCTTCATTGTTGGCTCCATATTGTCCGCATTTGAATGTGATTCCCCTACAGCTGGCCTACCCACCTGGTGAGGGCACAAGGCTGCTGTGATGAGATGAGACAGGGTGATTGGGTGTTGATGGCTCAGCCATCGCATGAGAGTGAAGCCAGCTGGGCAAACAGTAGTGGCGCATTGCTGTGGGGCTGCAGGGCTGGGAAACTATAGTGGCTGTGGCAGACTGCTGCTGGAGGTTTTCATTAAAAACTTAACAGGGAAAAAAACCTGTAGCCTCATTAATGCATAGACATGATGCACTCATGCGCGCAAACACACACACACACACACACACACACACACACACTCACACAGTCTCTCTCTCACACAGTCATGCGCACACACACACACACACACACACACACACACACACACACACACACACACACACACACACACACTTTGCTGTTTTTACTCCTGTGTTCTTGTTGGTGTGTCCTCTTGGGTCTGTGGCTCCAGGCCGAGTTGTTTGACGGAGAAGTACAAACACAGGGGTGCCAGGGGTGATGGATGAACAAACAGTACTCTCTCTCTCGCTCTCTAACACACACACACACACACACACACACACACACACACACACACACAGTCTCTCTTTCTCTCTCTCTCTCACACACACACACACCCATACACACACACACACACACACACACACACAGGAGCGAGGGGCACAGCAGTCGGGAGTGCCAGGGGTGATGGATGAGCAGACACTAGAGGACCCTTTAAGAAACAGCACTACAGGGGAAAACAAGAGGAGCAACTGCTAGAACTCTGCATCTCTCGACAGATGAAGTGTGTGTGTGTGTGTGTGTGTGTGTGTGTGTGTGTGTGTGTGTGTGTGTGTGTCTTTGCGTATGTGGAATGGAATTTGTTATGTGTTGACTAACTGTTTTTTTATTGAACCTTTGTAATTACTGACCAAAATTGACCGTAGTCTAAAATAGTCAGACCGTTACAGTGTGTGTGCATGTACATGCGCGGGCGTTCGTGTGTGTGTGAGAGAGAGAAAGGTAGAGAAAGTCTTGGTGTGTACATGTGTGCTTATGTGTCTCTTCTCAGTGTGTGTGTGTGTGTGCGTGTGTGTGTGCATGCATCTGCATGCGTGAGAAAGAGACAGAGAGAATGACTGTGCGCATAAACACCTGAGCATATGGAAAAGAGTTTAAGCATTGTGATTTTAAATCACATGTCAATGATACATTATAAGTCTCTTGAAGGCAATCATGTTAGTTTGTGTGTGTGAATCCCACGATTCACCTCGAGTACACAGCACATCACTTACATCCATATGAACATGCGTATGAATGGCTTAATAAAACAGCCATTATTTGCACTATGGGACGTGTGCACTTCCCCAAAAACAGCACTAAAAAGGAGTTATAAACTCATCCCTGTGTTATCTCTGGATGCATGTCCGTCTGTCTGTCTGCCGTGCTCTGTTGCTGTGGGAAACACACAGTCTCAGGCTCTTTGGCGAAATGAGGAACAACTGGTCCCTCGCCATCAGAAGGTTGCTAAGCAAAGGAAACTCAGAAAACACTACACATGGAAAGAAAGGGGGGATACACACACACACACACACACACACACAAAAACAGAAACTTCAGGAGGAATCTTTCAGAGCACATATCTTTGAGGTGCCTTGACAGACACACAAAGAGGCTAAGAGGTGGACACAAGCAGAAAGGGAAGCCGATCAAATGTTTGTTTGGAATCCTTTAATGCCCACTAATAAGGGCTTTGAATGACCGTGAACAGTAACTGCTGGCCCCTGCCACATTGTGGCTTATGAATAGTTCCTAAACCAACTTAAAAGGCTGATTTGAAATGATGAGCTGATAATTAGAGGAAGGGAAGCACTCCAAATGAATGCTTTTGTAAAAGGCTGGTATGTGGCCACAGGCTACGGTTCCGCAGTATAGATGCAGTAGTAGCTGTGTTCCAGGTTGCTGTGCTGTGCGGTTGCTGTCATGTGGCTGTCTGAGTAGAAGCAGTTCTTCTCTGGGTTCCATCTGGGTTCCAATGCCTTTTCAAACGTTGCACAATCACAGGGGGCTGTGGATACATGACCACCATCAAGTGTGTGTGTGTGTGTGTGTGTGTGTGTGTGTGTGTGTGTGTGTGTGTGTGTGGATACATGACCACCTTCACATGTTTCTCGTCTGCATGTTTTTCTGCAGGGGGTGAACAGTGAGGGAGGACATCAAAGAAATGCCAAATACCCCACAGCCCCCCCTCCCAACCCACCCACACACACACACACACACACACACACACACACACACACAATCCCTCCCGCTCTCCGT
>NC_085017.1:5139308-5141808 GCF_963854185.1 Sardina pilchardus
ATTTACACACACACATAGTTTACCCTCGCCCTCTCACTCAAAATGGAGCCAGTACACGCTTAGATTTCTATACCATTGACACTGACATTGACATGAAAGACCTGCGATGTCAGATGACTCTTGATATGACCTTCATCAGTGAGTATGAAATAGGATGAAACAGGATGTAAAATCATTGGAATGATTTAACTTTCTTTCCAGACAACTTTAACAACCTCAGCAAACTTTATCTAACTGATTTGAATGTCATGTTAGGTCACATCATTGGCACCCAAAGAAATGTACAGTAATATTCGATGAACTCTTCTCTGTTAAATATCACCTCCATTAGTGTGTATGCTGGAACAGGATGTAAAATCATTTTAATGATTTAACTTTTTTCCCCATATTTCTCTCTTTCTTTCTTTCTTCAAAATCAAAAACCCAGGAGTACAAAATTAATTCCCAGTCTCCATTCAAATGTATACTGATTTATACTGTATGTCATGTTTGGTCACATATAACAGTATCAAAATGGTCTGCACAACATCCCACTCACACACTATTTAAAGTTCATACCTTAAATGGTGGGAACCTTGATTAAAATTGTCTTTTTAATATATCGCCAAAAACAAACACAAGAGCTCTAAGACATCAGTATTGCTTGAAAACATAATAAAGTTGCTGTCTTATTTTTTAGACCATATACAGTATATTCTCCACCATGGAGAGAACTAGTGTGTTATTTGGATGCAGGTCTACATATTTATCATGTGAAACTGCTTCAGGGCACAGCCTAAAGCTCATTCCAGCATCACCCCTCAGCTGTTAAAACTGAGCTGGAGACAGGGTACATAAATGTAGCTGTATCCGAGAGCACTTAACACTCTCACACATTCCAGGATTTCGGCTACAATTGATTACCCGCAGACACAAAGTGAAGGCTAATACATATTGCAGACATGTCGCACCAGGCACTGTGCAATGCTGTGCACATTATTCTTTATTATGTATATTATATATAGATATTTATTCTTCAGGGCGTGCACATTACCTCTTGTATTTACCTGGAAGTAAATCAGAATTGGACCCTGGATGAGATTCCAGTTTCTACGCTGTCCAGCCTTTGCAGTGACCTCTCATATCCCCGCTCGAATACTTTTCCAACATGCCATCATTCAATTTCCCACCATCGCCTGTTTTAGAATAGTCTCCCATTGTAAGTCTTGCTCCAAAAACATTATTGCATTGTGAAGTAATGTGGCAGATTTGTCAAAGTTTTTGGGCCAGGAAAATAATAAATATTGAGGACAGACAGTTTCTATGGCATCTGCCTTTGCAGTAACCTCTCATATCTATGTTCAAACACTTCCTCAGTATGATATCACTTCATTCTCCACTGCTGCCTGTGTTAGAGTAGCCAGCCACCCATCATGAGTCCAGCTCCAAATTAAATGTGAAAAATCTGAGTGTAAACACAGATGTGGGTCGTGGGGAGTGCATCAGGGGCTAGTCCTGGGGCCTTATTTGGACACCTGGTGAAGAGATATGTGTGCACTGGACACTGGGACGAAGCCACAGCCCCCCGCCCACACACACACACACACACACACACACACCCATACACACACATGCCGAGCACAACACTTAGCCCCTGACTCCCGACCAACAAAGACTTCAAAGTCAGACCGTCATCTTGTTATGGATCCTCCATCATCCTGCCAAGGTCCCTCCCTGAAGACTGAGCATGTTCAGCTACAACATCTCCTGATCCTTGTGATCTTTGTGACCACTTTGTCTTCCCGCCTGTCAATCAAAAAGCTCTCCAAGTTTAAAGCCTCCCAACAAATTGGGATAAATTGTACGATAGTGGAAATGACATGATAGAGGAATAATTATGCACAGTATATGAGATGTACAGTAACAGCATTCAATGTGAAACAGATAAAGCCAATGGGGAGAGTGAGAAAGTCAGAGAATCTGTTCCATGTGTTTGAATGACCTCTTGGTTCTTTTAAAATGTGTCTCTGAAACGTGTCCACTCCTCTCACACATTGAGCCGTTATCTAACCTATAGTATCCGTTCATTCCTTCCACTAACAAAACCCAACTCATTCAAGTATTCATGTATGCAAAACTCTCTCTAACATTTGAGCGAATGCATCCAACAAAGTTGACCTTGGGTCAAGAGCTTCAGGCCTTTTTTATGTATGTACATGGTGTTGGATGTTGCTATATTGGAGAGTTTTATTATTCATATATGGCAACTATTATTATAAATCTTTTAAAAAAGAATAAAAATAATGGAAAAAAACACATGCAGGGGCATGCCCTAAAAATGGTTGACAACGGTTTGTTAGAGTCCACATTTCTTTTCTGCCAAGGGCCTTACAAGTGTAGAGGCGGTCGTGCACTTACAAGCTACAGTATGTCGAATCCATTGACCAGGTCACGGCCATGGAGAAGGCACGGGGTCCAACTGGGCTTTATACTCTCTGTGAGTAATTGGCTTTTGGACATG
>NC_085017.1:5146808-5149308 GCF_963854185.1 Sardina pilchardus
CTTGTCAGGCACTTTTGTTGCTAATTGCGCGTTTACCTACCACCCATAGCGGTTCTCTAGCCCCATTTATGTCAAGATGCCCTATTTACTTGCCATCATTGCCTCAGTGTTGCCCCATCCTTGCGTAGGGAGGAATGTTGCATCCTGCTCCGACACTGCGGGCAAAAACACACTCCAGGAAGCTGTGCGTGTGGACGTGTGTGTGTACACAGGAAGTGAGCCTTGTGGGAGTTGAGTGAGCACGTATGACACATGCTATCTGTGTGACGCACACTGCGTAAGAGCGCCGGGCCGAGTGATCCCCACAGGTCTCCTTCTGACACACACGCATGCACACATGCATTCATTCACACACACACACACACACACACACACACACACACACACACACACACACACACACACACAAACACACACACACACACACACACACACACACACACACACACACACACACACATATATATATATACACACACACACACATGCACACATATACACACACGCACATGCACACAAACACATGCATTCACACACATACACACACACACGCACACATACACACAAACACATGCATTCACACACACACATACACACTAACACAAACATATGTGCTCTCTCTCTCTCACACACACACACACACACACACACACATATACAGACAGACAGGCGGGGTGATCTGTCATAGCTTGGCTCAGTGTGCTCAGGAGTCACAGGGGAGTGTGTGAGGAGCGCTGGTTTTGTGGGAAGGTAATGAGTCCCTCTGTGGACTTTATCTCTGACTCTCACTGTCAAACACAGCACGCCATTATTCATGCTCTCATCCACCCAGGAGTAGAGACATGAATAGATAAATAAGTAGATAAACAATTTATGGAGGGGTCTCAAGTGAGAGGTGATTCATGTCTGTACTGTATGACTTTATCAATGTATGTGTGCATGCATGTTTGTGCACATTGCCTATGTACAGTACACACAGGGAGTGTTTTTGTAGCTTAAGGACAACTATAATAAAGCTTGGCTTGTGTTACTATTAAATAATATTGCTGTGTTAAACATCGCCCAATGGAACGAGAAGTGTTTACAAACAGCGTACTCATTACCACTTGATCGTGGTTTCCGATCGTGTTGTTCTTTTGTCACTGCTTTGAAAGAGAAGTGTCAACGCAGCACTCACTCATACAGTCATTTGAACATGATCCTAGCAGAGGGAAGCGTTGGTTAAAAGCAGTCTTGGTCAGACTGGATATATTCTCTGGATGGGATGTTTTCCCTCCTGTTTCCATTAACCTGCCTTGAGAGAGCCTCTGTCATTCATACCTTTGCACACACTTCAGCACATGTGGTTTTAGTCCCAGTCCACCCACCCACCCCCATGATATCACCACCCCCCCACACCACCACCCCATCCTGGACCCATTCCTCTGAAGTGTGTGTTGAAAAGCACAACCAGGTGCCCTTCTGCAGCAGAGGAAACAAACTAGGGGGGGGGGCAAGTAAGAGTGCCAGGTCAGAGTTCACACACACACACACACACACACACACACACACACACACACACAATATTCCAAAGTTATGCAAGTGGATATGCAGTGAAGAAATGCATGGGAGAGTCAGGGTATGCTTTCAGAGAACACATATACACACACAAACACACATGCGCACACACACACACCAATCGCACACCTCTATTTTGTATAGTTCCACAAAACCTGCATGAAATTAGGATGAACAAAGTGAAAGCCGTTTTCCACAAAAGCCAATAAAACTCAGATGCCATGTTTTTACATTAGCATTTAATCCAATCAATGTTCAAATGTCTTTTGCTTTGATGTGGGCAGACGCACACGCGCTCACTCACACACACACACACACACACACACACACACACACACACACACACACACACACACACACACACACACCCACACCCACACCCACTCAAAGCAAAGTCTGGTGCGTTTACACAAATAAGACACATGTCACTGGATGTTTGTTAAATGGGGAGGGGGGGGGGGGGGGGGTAATTTCCTGTTTGGCACCCAAAGTGACAAAAGAGAAAAAAAAAGAGAGAGAGAAAAAGACTGATGGTGAGAGAAAGAAAGAATGATGGAGACAGAAAGAGAAAGAGAAAGAAAGCATGATGGAGTAATTCAGCTGTATCCAATCATGGTGGAGCTGTTTTGTTTCCTAGTGGTGACTGTGTTCTGCACACACTACCAGCACCATGTGGGGAGCATTCATCCCTCACACAGTCTCACTGACACACATCTGCTCAAGTGGCACCAAACAAGCGTGGGGTTGGCACCCCCGGAAACAGGCTAACCACCACCAGTACCCCAGCACCCCTTCACCCCAATGCTAACCACCACCAGTACCCCAGCACCCCTTCACTCCAATGCTAACCACCACCAGTACCCCAGCACCCCTTCACCCCAATGCTAACCACCACCAGTACCCCAGCACCCCTTCACTCCAATGCTAACCACCACCAGTACCC
>NC_085017.1:5159308-5161808 GCF_963854185.1 Sardina pilchardus
GAGAGAGAGAGAGCAAGAAAGAGAGTAAACCAGTGAAAGAAAGAAAGGGAGAAGAGAAGAGAAGAGGGGGCGGAGGTAGGGAGGGATGAAGGGAGGGAGGGCTAGACGTGTGTGAGTGAGTGTGTGTTGAGAGGCTGGTGCTGGAGGTTGGCCCCTCACTATTTAAAGAGGAGCTGGAGCTGGCACTCCTGCTGAGGGACCCACTGAGACTGCAGCTAGGACTGGACGCAGACCACCACACCGGCCATACAACTGACCACAGGGTAGAGCGAGAGAGAGAGAGAGGGAGGGAGAGAGAGAGGAACAGAGAGAAAGAGAGAGACTGCAGCATGTTTTATTCAGTAGGTTGCCAGTGAGCAGGAGAGAGAAGGAGAGAGAGGTGTGAGGACTTAGGATTAAGCGTCAGACAGACAGTACACGTTGAGAAAGAGAGGTAGAGAGAGAGAGAGAGAGAGAGAGACAGTACCCATTGAGAGAGAGGGAGAGAGAAAGAGAGACATGCAGACAGACAGTACACGTTGAGAGAGAGAGAAAGAGAGAGAGAAAGAGAGAAACTTCCAGAGGAGCACCGTCCCGGCTCACTGTGGCAGAAGCTGCAGCATCAGTGCTGCTGCTGGGGTTGTTTATCACGTCCAGAGACAAGAGAGGACAACACATAAACAACAACAACAACACGCAGACACACAGATAAGGACAACTCAACTCCATGACAGAGGAAGTGGTAGGAAGTGACACAGAGAGGAAGTCAGCCGAGCAGTAACTTCTGACAGCTCCGTGCTGTCGCTGTCAGTCCCGTCCATTCCCTCCTGCTGTGTCTCCGTCTTCCGGAAAGTTCTGCTTCTCCCTCCGTCGCGCTCGTCTCTCCCGTTTGTCAGTCAAACCCGACGATGACGTGCTGGCTCTTCATCCTCGCCTACCTGGCGGCGGAGGCGGTCGCCGCAGCAACGGGCTCGGAGCGCCGGCAGCACCAGGTGCAGCATGGGAAGTGTAGTTTCACCTTCGTCCTGCCGGAGGTGGAGGGCTGCGGAGGAGGAGGAGGAGCGGAGGAGGAGGAGGAGGTGGGAGGGAGGCCCGTGACGGGGGAGTACCAGGTGAGCAACGCCCTGCAGAGAGACTCCCCACCTCCCCCGGAGACGCCCCAGAGTGCCCTCTCCTGGCAGGAGCAGGAACGCAAGCTGGAGACGCTGGAGAGCGTCACGGATAACAACACACAGTGGCTGCTCAAGGTGAGGACTCACCTGTGTTTACGCCTCTCCGCAGGCTTCTCTCTCTCTCCATCCCTCCCTCTCTCTCTCTCTCTCCCCCATCTCTATCTGTCACTCTCTCGCTCTCTCTCTTAAATTCAAATTCAAGTTGCTTGCATGACTGCATGGGAACAGCTTTGCCAAATATAACATACCAGAACATAAGACCACAAAAAAACAGAAAATGCATACAGAGAGGTGGACATGATCTAGAATTAACAATAGTGATTATCTCAATCTCTCCATCAATCTCTCTCTCTCTATATATATATATCTCTCTCTCTTTCTCAATTCAATTGAGGAAAGCTTTATTGGCATGAACATTTCAGTAACATTATTGCCAAAGCGCAATTACATGTGTGTATAAACTGGACAAATATGACAAAACAAAGCAGAGTTGAAATGTTTAGATGGGACAATCAGATAAACCAACTGAACACAACAAGATAATGTTGTAATTTCAAGTTTCGACAATGAACACACACGTAAAAGGAGTTTGTTATTTTAGTATTTTTGTTTTGTTGGTAGTCATTTTGTTGGCCTTAATGGTTGGCCCTCAGGTTGTGGCTGACAGCTACATGTGTTTGTCTGTACGTGTTTTGCAGCCAAAGTGGGCAAATGCTTGCGCTTTCCCGGAATGTAATGTATGATCATTTTGCTTCAACTCAGAGATGATTAAACTGAATTTACTGAATCAACATTTTCTGATCTCAACATGATGAGTGCATTCTGTGTAATCATCACAATCATTTATTCCACTAACTTCTAATTAACTTTGATGTGCAAGCAATTTGAATTAACTAATTCTAATTTAATTAAATAATTCAGCAAACTTTTAATATGACTGTCAGTGTGTGCGTCTCTCTCTCTCTCTCTCTCTGTGTGTGTGTGTATTTGTGTGAGTGTGTGTGTGTATGTGTGTGTGTGTGTGTGTGTTTATGTCTTTTCGTGTGTGTGTGTGTGTGTGAGTGTGTGTGTGTGTGTGTGTCTGCCTCTCTCTCTCTCTCTGTGTGTGTGTGTGTGTGTATGTGTGTGTTTGGAGCATGCTTTTGGTGGCCACTGACTCTGTAAGGATGAAAAGCCATTTAAACTGAGCCAATAGCACACACACACACACCCAGACAGACCAGAAACGAAGTGTTCAGGCTTTTAAAGCTCAGATTAGCATTTTGAACAGGCCTGGTTTTCACTTATCTCTTTGACTCATTTCAAACCGAGTGTGTGATAGAGATACTGGCCCTGGGCGGGTGGAATGT
>NC_085017.1:5164308-5174308 GCF_963854185.1 Sardina pilchardus
GTGTGAGTGTGTCGAGAACAATCTCCATCCATTCTAGCAGGACATATGTTCTAGCCTGCTGATGGAAACCGGCTTCTTAAACCGACGGTTCTTACAGTATTCCTCTGATCACACAGTGTGCCCAACTCCCCCCTGAATGCTCCCTGACCATTCTGGAACACCCCCGCAATCCCCCTGACCATTCCGGAACACCCAGAGTGTTCTGGACACCATTCCATAAGGGGACAGCCTCTGGAATTCCATTTATGTTGCAGATTCCCTCTTTGGAGTTCCAGGAATCCCTGAGTTTATTTATCCTTGGATCCTCCCTGTTGGGATGGAGCTCCACCACCTCTCTCTCTCTCTCTCCCTCTCTCTCTCTCTCTCTCTCTCTCTCTCTCTCTCTCTCTCTCTCTCTCTCTCTCTCTCTCTCTTCATTGGGGAGATGTTGTGCAACTCACGGACAAGAGCGGGTCAGCTCTGACATGGGATCAAACAGAACCCAGGTGCAAGAGTGCAAAAGTTTTCCATGACTCTGTTTGGTGTGTGTGTGTGTGTGTGTGTGTGTGTGTGTGTGTGTGTGTGTGTGTGTGTGTGTGTGTGTGTGTGTGTGTGTGTGTGTGTGTGTGTGTGTGTGAGTATTCCGTGACTGTTTGATGGCTTAATAGAATTAACTCAGAAGACCCATCCGGTTGTCTCCCATAATCCTGTGCAACTTACTCCCCCACGTCTCTTTTCTCTCTCTCTCTCTCTCTCCCTCTCCCCCTCTCTTTCTCTCTCTCTCTCTCTCTCTCTCTCTCTCTCTCTCTCTCTCTCTCTCTCTCTCTCTCTCTCCCTCCTCTTCTCACCCCCACTCTCTCTGTCACTTTATGTAGAACAAATGTAAGGTGATTTGCCATGGGTTGCTGCCTAACGAGACTGCCTTTGTTTTTGCTGACTGCTTTATCTGAGGCCTGTGTCTTCCTGTGGGACCCCCAGGACACACTGAACACACACACACACACACACACACACACACACACACACACACACACACACACACACACACACACACACACACACACTAAGCATGCTATTTGGACTGGAGAAACAGGTCAGGGGTGACACAGCGCTTTAGTTGCTAAGTCACAAACACCAGCTGGTCTCCGGACATCAACAGTGGGGCCAGAGTTCTGATCTGTTAAGGTGTGTGTGTGTGTGTGTGTGTGTGTGTGTGTTTTTTTTTTTGTGTGTAGTTTTTGTGTGTGTGTCTGTGTGTTTGTGTGCTGAGTCAGAGATGGTTTAATATGATATCTAAAACAGATCTGTATGCTCTTCCCCAGATTAGGGTCATATCAGGGCCAGGTCAGGTTTATTTGGAGCAACTTCTTCACTTAGCAGAAAAGGCATGCAGTGCTATATTATGGAATTTAGTCATCTTTCACTTTCACAAATTTGTAACCATAGGCAAATGTTCACGAACATTGGCAAACAGTTTTCTGATTGCCTTGAGTTCTCGGCGAACATTTGCAAACACTCAAATTTGCAAACAGTTTTAGGAGGAAATTCTATGCGAACATACAGTGGAGATGGTAGCTGCTATCGTTAAAAATATTACAAATATTGCAATGGAATGTTTGGAATATTGGAAAATGTACGCCAAATCACTCAAATTTAATTGCCAGAGGAAACATATTCGCAATCAACATTCACCACTGTGCTGTGCTGAATTATAATGCACCTCTGTTTTAACAGGAGCCCTGTAACTGTAACTTGCAGTGTCCACAAATACATGGTGCAATTCAATCACCAGCACAGGAAAATAAATTCAGTTGATGACATCATTAGCATCGGCATTGCCATGGACACTGATTCGGTGGTTTCTCCTGCTTTTACTGTAACCGCAATCTTGATTACACCTGCTTTTAAAAGGCGGAAATGATTCACCGCAAAACACATGTGCGCTGTTTTCATACATATGGCGGAATGCCTCATCAACTGCTCTTAATGTTTCTCCTACCACATGTTAACACACAACTCTCACACACTCAACCTGCCCATAAAGCCTGCTCACAAAACACAGCACGACATCCTGTAGGCCTACTCCTTCAGTAGACCCAGTTCCCTTTCATTCACGTGCGCTCTGTTCGTACAGTCAATGGCATGTTCTAAAACGAGCGTCGTTTTTATTGTCTTATTTTTATTTAGCCTTTATTGCACCAGCTGTGTCCTATTGAGATCGTCCATCTCTTTGTCAAGGGAGCAGGGAAGAAATAACGGCTGAAACAAACGATAAAACATTGTACATCTGCCTGATAGTATCAGTCACATAAACACACAGTATACACTCAAACAGACACAGACACACACACACAGACACACACACACAGTTGTGTATGCATTAGGCCTAGATCCACCGCCCAGACTCGAGCCAACTCCTGACACCCGACTCCTGACATTGCCGTCGCCTAGCGTTAGCTGAGATCAGCCAATGAAAAACTGTGAAACACGCCACTGTGATGTCAATCGACCCGCCACCGCGTAAACTTTGTGCGCCTGCTAGTCTCGTGAGCAGCACATAAACAAATCACACACATTTAAATTACATGCCCTTTTCACGAGTCTGATGTCCGCTAGCCAAGAAAGTATCTTGTTGCAGTAGTAGGCTAGCAAAACTAGCAAGTGCTAGACTAGCAAACAAAGCAAGCCATTTCATTTTGCAACCAGACGGACAACTAGTAGTAAACAAAACAAACCAAACCAGCCTGTGCTACACTAGCAAACAAAGCAAGCCAAGGGGTAGCCATTTCGAGGTGCAACCAACACCTCCCACACAGTGCGTGTTTGTACACGTCACACACGCAATTAGCACTAACCAATCAGAGTACCCCAACGCCCAACACCCCGACGCCGAAAGCTAGCCCCAACTGAGCAGGCTCAAAGTTTCCCGACAAGATCTCGACGGGAAAAAAGTCTCCCGACCACCTCTGACGAACTGGGATACACCGGACCAATTTCTTCTCAACCCCATACAACTCCTCCAGACGTCCAACCGTCGGGTTGGTGTATCTCCTGCTTAAGTTGATATTCTACAGACATACACGTGCATGTGTGTGCTCATGTTCTTGCTGATATTATGCAAACAGACACATACAGAGAGACAGACAGACAGAAACATACACACACACACACACACACACACACACACACACACACACACACACACACACACACACACACACACACACACACACACACACACATAGACATGTTTTGGCGTCGTGATGGAGATGCGCTGTGTGCCCAGATGAATTGGCGGCTAACAGTTCCTCCTTGATGAGAGCATCTCCTTTTCAGCTGCAGACTCTTAATCCACCTCTATGTGTGTGTGTGTGTGTGTGTGTGTGTGTGTGTGTGTGTGTGTGTGTGTGTGTCCGACAGGCTCCCTCTCGTGACTGGCCTAACCCTCATCTTCTCCTCCTCCACCTCTTCTTCTCTCTATCTCCTCTCCCTCGCGTGCTATCGCTCTCCTCCTCCTCTCTCGCTCCTTCTCCTCCCCCTGCTCTTTCTCTCTCTATCTCCTCTCCCTGACGAGCTATCTCCCCCCCCCCCCCCCCCCCCCCGGTGCTGCGCATCGCCAAGAATCACTGAAGCCCCAAACACTGCATGCCCACAGCGCACAAACAAGAGACAAGAAAGCAAGGGAAGACATGGAGAGATAAAGATGAGAAAAAGTGAGTGAACTCAACTCAACATTAGACGGCTGGCATAGAACAGAAGAATTAAGAGGGGTTTTTTGTTCTCTCTTTTCCGTAGTGGCAGTCGTTTATTTTCTGGCTCCCTCCTTGTGTGACTGTAGACCGTCATTGTGTGTATGTGTGTGTGTGTGTGTGTGTGTGTGTGTGTGTGTGTGTGTGTGTGTATGTGTGTGCGTGTTTGTGTGTGTTTGTGTGTGTATGTGTGACTGTAGACCTTCATAGGGATTTGGGTTTTACTCACTCCAGTAATCTTCCCCTTCCTGGAGAGGGATGGAAATTAGAAAACAAATAGGCTCGCTCACCATAGAATCTCGCCGCGTTCTTCTGTTTATTTCCGTAGTTGTTGTTTATTTTGTTCGGGCCCGATCCTCGATTCCGTCTCTGTTTTCCCATTATTGTTCTATCTGTGACACAGCGGCGTTCCCGTGATGCAAAAAACACACTCAGGCTTTCAAAGACTCGGGAAAAACCATTAACAAAAGCACAGAGTACTTTCCAGCCCCTGCGTATTGTAAAACAGTGTGTGAGCAAGAATTCCATCTATCACCACGAGAATAAGAGCTACAGTATCCCAAAACGACGAGGCGTGCTGTGCTGTGTGCGCCGTGTTTGTGCGTGTCACCGCCGTGCGGCCGGATTGAGATTTGTCTTGTTTTGTCACAGCACAAAAAAAAAAGCGTCCATCAATATGAGATCAGTGTGTTACTCAGACATGAATGAGGATGAACCTTCTTTAAGGGCTCCCATAAAGACTCAGTGGTTCTATAGGCCTGCCTGCAGATCACAGCCACAAATGAATTAGGCCGAGTAAACAAGGGTGCCAATGCTCTGGCAGTGTGAAGAGAGAGAGAGAGAGAAAGAGAGTGGGTGAATGAGTGTGTGTGTGTGAGAGAGAGAGAGAGAGAGAGACAGTTCAGACAATACAGAGAGGAAACTAAAGTAACCATCGACCACCTGAAAAGCAGTGTCAGTGAACTTCACAGGAGGAATCAGGCACTAGAATCTAAACTCTTTGAAACAAGAGAAGTTTTGACAGAAAAAGAAAAAGAAATTAAACACATACAAGAACAGCTTTCACATATGACATCAACAGAAAAAGGCCCAACAGCAGAACAGCCGCATCAAGAGAGCACCAGCACCAGTGAAACCCCCCCTATGCGACTCCATCCACAGCATGCCCCACCTTCACACCAACCTGCTGAGAGAAACACCACCACGCCCTCTACATCACAGCTGACATCAAATCCCCCCAAGAGCAATGCCACAGCATCCACTAAAACACCACAACCAGCAAAGAGTAACAACCTGCTGCCAACACCACAAACTACAAAGACCTCCCCACAAAAAACAGTCATGCTCATGGACTCCAATGGAAAACGCCTGGATCAAATGCGGATGTTCCCAACCCACAGGATTGCTAAACTAAGGTGCCCTACCACCACAGCAGCACTGCAACAAATTGAGCAATTCGATATGGAAGTCCCAGACAACATAGTGATACACACCGGCACCAACGACCTCCACTCAAAGGGAATGGGAGTGCTTGAGCTGCTGAAGAAGGTTGTAGAATCGGCTAGAAAAGCTTTTCCTGAGGCCAACATCACCCTTTCTACTCTTCTGCCGCGCTCAGATTTCCCCTGGACAACAATTAAACACATTAATGAAGAAATAGCTGACTACTGCTCTTCCCTCAACATCAAAGTGGCTCACTACCCCAACCTGACATATAGACACTTTTCAGACCATGTGCACCTGAATCAGGAAGGAGTCAGGTATTTTGTAAAAGTTTTAAAGGACACCATCCTCTGTAGAGCCCCAACCTCAGCTCATGAGCGGAGATCCCCCGAGCAGCCTCACCACACCCTCAGAGACAGAGGAACACAGCCTGACAGCATCCCAGCTCGCCAGACTGGACCCACCAAAGACCAACGGAGGGGTAAGAGCTCCACAGCTGCTGCCCCGCCCCGCCCACCTATGGGAGCGCAGGAAAGGAGTGCAACCCAGGAGGAAACCCAGCGCCCTACCATGCACCACCGGCCCACCTACGCTGAAGTCACCCAGGGCCTTCAGCTCCAGCCGAAATCGGACCTTGGCCAGGTGCGACAGATCCTGCGGCTTCTGTGTGACTTAGTAGGTTGAAAAAAAAAAAAGAGAAAAAAAAAAGAAAAGAAATGTTCACTGTCTATCTATCTGCCTATCTGTTTTAACCTTTCTGCAAAAAAATGTCACTGTTGTTCACTCCATTTAATGATACTTAAACTATAAAGACACATGAAATCACTCACAATTAGCTCATGGAACATTCAAGGACTGCACTCTTCAGCATTTGGAACGAAAAGCAGAAATGCTGACTTTGTAAATAAGTTAAACAATCTAGATATTGTTGTTTTAATTGAGACTTGGTGTAACACAGACACTGACACATACTGCCCAAAAGGCTATACAGAAATCCTGCTGCCTTCTATTAAACACAACTACATCAAACGCGGAAGAAAATCTGGTGGAATTATAATCTGGTACAAAGAAAAACTTGCAACTAAATTGAAACTAGTAAAAAAGGGTATAACACACGCACGGCTGAAACTCAGAAAAGGCACATTTAACTGTGACAACGATCTATTCATCTGTGCAGCCTATGCACCACCTCATGATTCACCATATTATGATGAGGAATTCTTTAACAGGCTCCATACAGAAATTAACAGCTTCCAGGCCCAGGGAAATGTCCTTCTGTGTGGGGACTTAAATGCCCGTACAGACACAGAGCCAGACTGTATAGACCCTACAGGAAACACTCACATATTCAACAATCTATCGGCCCCCCTCATCCCCATCACAATGACAAGAAACAATCCTGACCAGACCATAAACAAAAATGGTAAAGAGTTAGTGCACCTCTGTCGCTCCTTAGGCCTGTACATGCTTAATGGTAGGATCAGAGGAGACTCTTTAGGAAGGTTCACATATTGCTCAGCTCTTGGGACTAGTGTAGTTGACTATGCCATTACTGACATGGACCCATCTTCCATAAGTGCATTCACTGTAAGACCACAGTCTACCTTTTCAGATCACTGCCAGATAACCAAATTCTTGAAAAGTATGAACGATAAAAAATCTATACAAACCCCTTCCAAATTAATCCAATTAAATCAGACATATAAATGGAAATCTGACAGTGTGACTACATTTCATGAAGCAATCAATTCGGTTGAAATCACTAATAATATTAACGTGTTCCTTTTAAAACAATTCAGACCCAATAGTGATGATGTCAACCTGGCAGCGGAGGAAATCTCCAATATATATAAGAGAGCTGCCAAAAAAGCAAACCTGCTGAAAAACTGTAAAAAAAGAAAACCATCAAAAGAAAAATGGTTTGACCACGAATGTATGGAGAAACGGAAAAACCTCAGACAGTTATCAAACAAAAAACACCATGACCAGAAAAACACCTGTCTGAGACAAAATTATTCTGAAGCCCTAAAAGATTACAAATTAACAATTAAAAAGAAAAAACAACAATACTACAACAAAACACTACAAAAAATCGAAGACTCTCTCCAACCTAACACTTTCTGGGAGAGTTGGAAACATTTAAACAATTCCCCACCAAAAGAATTGGCCATTCAAAATCCAGACACCTGGAAAACATTTTACCAAAACCTCTATAAACCTATATCAGATGACAACACCAATGAACAAAAACATATCAAAATAAACCTTAAAAAGCTTGAAGAGGCCATTTGTGTTCACCAAAATCCTCTCGATCACAGCATCTCAAGTGATGAACTCATAAAAAATCTTAAAAAGCTCAAGCCCGAAAAAGCTTGTGGTCCTGATAGTATCCGGACAGAAATGTTGAAATTCAGCCCACCCATTCTACAAATGGCTCTCCTCAAACTATTTAATCTTGTTTTCCAAGCTGGTTGCTTCCCTGATGTCTGGAACAGGGGGCTTATATCCCCAATACATAAGAGTGGAGACAAATCTGACCCTAATAACTACCGAGGCATCTGTGTGAGCAGTAACCTGGGGAAGGTATTCTGCTGTATCCTCAACGCCCGTTTACAGGCCTTCCTTACCGAACACAATGTCTTGAGTAAAAATCAAATTGGCTTCTTACCAAATTGCCGCACTACAGATCATATGTACACCCTCCATACCCTGATAAACCAAAATGTTCACCAAAAAAGTAAGGGGAAAATATTTGCGTGTTTTATTGATTTCAAAAAAGCTTTCGATTCAATCTGGCACGAAGGATTGTATTTCAAAATCCTACAAAGTGGTATAGGGGGCAAAATGTATAACATCATCAAATCAATTTATTTGGGCAATAAGTGTGGCGTAAAAATTGGCAACAAAAGAACTGAATACTTCACTCAAGGGCGTGGGGTGAGACAGGGTTGCAGCTTGAGTCCAACCTTATTCAATATCTATATAAATGAGTTAGCGGTGTTATTGGAACAATCTGCAACACCTGGGCTCACCCTGTTGGACACGGAAGTCAAATCTCTGCTCTTCGCGGATGACCTGGTGCTGCTGTCGGCCACTGAACAGGGCCTACAGCAGCACCTGGACCTGCTAGAGCAATACTGTCAGAACTGGGCCCTGACAGTCAATTTGGATAAATCTAAAGTCATGATCTTCCAGAAGCATCCCAGACCTCAGGGAACCAGACACCTTTTTACTCTAGGTAACACCGCCCTAGAGAACGTTACTTCTTATAATTACCTTGGCTTAAAAATTAACACCTCTGGAAACTTTGGTCTTGCAGTGAGTGCACTTAAAGAAAAAGCACGACGAGCATTTTATGCAATAAAAAGAAATTTTCACCAAATAGATATTCCAATTAAAATCTGGTCCAAAATAGTTGACACAGTAATTTTGCCAATTGCACTTTATGGAAGTGAAATATGGGGTCCACTCAGTAATCACAACTACACTAGATGGGACAAACACCCAATAGAAACCCTGCATGCTGAATTCTGTAGAAATTTGTTACATGTCCAAAGAAAAGTACCCACAAATGCTTGCAGGGCAGAATTAGGCCGATTCCCACTATTGATTAATATCCAAAAACGATCACTAAAATTCTGGATTCATCTAAAATTAAGCCCTCAAAATTCACTACATTTTAAAGCACTTAAATCCCAAGAGCTCAGCCCTAAGTCCAGTCCCCTATGTCAGTTGGTCTCGGATTTAAATAACCCACTAACCCCTAACCTACAAATTATCCAGACCAGCACTGCTTCCCAACCACCAATCAGAATCAACCAAATTAACAAGAACAACAAGAATTCTTATTTGGAACATTGGAAGAAAGAAACAAAATTACAACACAAACTAGAATGTTATATTGGCATACGAAAAGACTATCAATTGGCAGAGTATCTCCACACTGTCAGAGATACGAAGCAGAGACAGATCCTCACCAAGTACAGGCTGAGTGACCACAGTCTAGCCATAGAGAAAGGCAGGCACAAAAAATCATGGCTGCCCAAAGAGCAAAGGACATGTGGCCACTGTATGACAGGGGAGGTAGAGTCAGAGGTGCACTTTCTACTACACTGTGAAAAATATCGGCCCCAAAGAAACAAATACTTCAACACTTCGAATAACATCATTCCCAATTTCACCAAACTAGAGGAACAGAAAAAACTTGCCGTAGTCTTGGGTGAGGACACCGGCACATGCATTTTGGCAGCCAATTATGTGTCCTCACTCCATAACAAAAGAGAGGGCATTACTTAAGATAACCACTGCACTACATCCACCCTTCAACACAACACTGCCCTCCACACTGTGTCTGTTACACCATCTCTCCCTTTGTTTTGTGTGTGTGTATGTGTGTGTGTGTGTGTGTGTGTGTGTGTGTGTGTGTGTGTGTGTGTGTGCGTGCATGATGTTGTTGATTCCCATTTGATTCATGTAATATATGTCTTGATGTTTTATATGTTGGTACGTTCTGTGCCCTGTAGCTTTGGCAATACTGTGCCTTAACGGTCATGCTAATAAAGCCCCATTGAATTGAATTGAATTGAATTGAGAGAGAGAGAGAGAGAGAGAGAGAGAGAAAGAGAGAGTCCTACGTTTTTTGATCTTACAGTATGTTCTTGTATGTTATTTTGTATGTAACATTGGCATTGGCAACACTGTTCCCATGCAGTCATGCTGAAGCAACTTTGGATTTGAATTTGAGAGTGAGGGAGAGAGAAAGAGAGAGAAAGAGAGTGAGGGAGTGAGGGAGTGAGAGTGAGAGAGAAAGAGCGTAAGAGAGAATGAGA
>NC_085017.1:5189308-5191808 GCF_963854185.1 Sardina pilchardus
GCCTGCTGGAGGGAGACATGGCGTCAAGTGGACGCAGCAATGGTAGGAGAACACACACACACACACACACACACACACACACACACACACACACACGCACCACCCACCCACATCCCCAGAATGCACTGACTACTTCAGATCTGCATGAGAAGTGTTCTGTCTACCTCACTTTTAAGAAAAACAAAAAAAACACATCCCCTCATATTGAGGAGAAAAATAAATGAAAACAGTAAATAAATAGATACAGTAGATGAATAAATAACATCATGTTTTGATGTCACAGAGGCGTCGAGTCTCCCTAGAGATGAGCCGATGGTGTTTAGAGACTGTGCTGACATGTACAAGTCTGGCATCACAGAGAATGGTGTCTACAGCATCCGCCTGGCCAACACCACACGCACCATCAAGGTAAGTGGAGCCTGCCCATACAAGTGTGTGTGTGTGTGTGTGTGTGTGTGTGTGTGTGTGTGTGTGTGTGAGAGTGTGTGTGAGAGTGTGAGTGTGAGTGTGTGTGCGTGTGTGTCTGCGTGTTTGCGTTGTGTCACATGAACTAATCCAAGAATATATATTAAGTTTAAGTGTCTTTCGCACACACACACACACACATACATAAACACACACACACACACACACTAGACACACACACACACTTTCCACAGACCGCATAGCTTCTGACCGCAGTCACAGGAACACAGTGTGTGAACGGCTCTGATGTTCCAGGAGTCAGACATGGCAGATTCATGCTTAGAGTTTGTCTAACGCATTATATCCGTCACGGCAACACACACACACTGTGCACACACACACACACTCACACGATAGAAACACACACACACACACACACACGCATTCAATCAGTCACGGCAACATATCCCTAGAGACCCAACCACATGCCCCCTGCATGCACACGGCTCTGTCTGCTAAATGTAATCTGAAGTTATTTTGAGAAATAAGAGGACATTCCCTTGTTGTTGGCAACACCAACATTCCTCTCGTTTCCCCCCTTTTGTAGTTTGTTTTTCAGCAACTGCATTAAGTCCTTGGAAGGACACACTGTTTCACTGTAATGTGATTTAGGGATCGTTCTGTGCCCCAGCTGAGGGATGGAAAGACTGCGGTCGGAAGGCCATGCTTAGGCGCTTGCTCATTACCCCAACAAAAAGCCCTCACAGGCTCAGACAGACCCCAACAGACTCCAATAAGCACCGACACACTCCAACTAACACAAATACTGCATGGTCTCTGTGCCCCGTCGGCTGAGGTTTGCCGGTGTTTTTGGATGGAGTTGCAAGAGAGTAAGAGTCTATTAATCTTGCCGTTAAAGTACATCGTTTAAGTTTACACTGCCTACGAACTGAGTAGAAACGAGATGTTATTTTACTTATTCGCGTCAAAATAGCAAAGGATCAACTTCTCCCTCTACTTTCCAAGTTCTTCACCGCCACGGAGATTGGAGAGTGTTTCAGCAAGTGTTCCTCTTTTCCTGGCCATGTTCGGGAAAGCATGAGGAGCATCAAAAGGAAGTGGACCTCCGGTTTATTGACGTCTGCACTGTCGCAGGCTTGTGCAAAGCAGTCAGCACTTCTGGAGACAAATATCCTTGAAGTCTGTTCAAAAAAAGGAAAAAAAAAAAACCATAGAGGTCGAAACGCTGATCATTTGCATAAGGACCAAATGGCGAGCTGACGATTAGCGCACACACACACACACACACACACACACACACACACACACACACACACACTCCATTAGCAGCGACCGCATCTCCATACAGCTGTTCAGCAGCCTTCTGGCGAGCTGCACACTTTCCACTCAGGGTTAGGCAATCCTAGACCACAATAATCTGTCTGACAAAAGTAAGTGGCCTTGTTTCCCAACACGCTCGCTTGCGTTCTCATGTGCATTGGGTTACATACTGTAGTGTTACGCCGTCCGCCTCCGTCAGGCCTGTCACATCCATCACTGCTCATGGGCACTGATATTACTGGAAAGGCGGTTATAAATGTCTCAAGGTATTTCTCTGTTTCTATTTTAGATATATACCTGGCCTGTTTTGATAGATGACTCCTGTGTACTGTATCTCACGCAGAGATCTCACACACACACACACACAGACACACACACAGACACACACACACACACACACACACACACACACACACACACACACACACACACACACACATCCACAGAGACACAAACACAAACAAAGCATTTAACAAGCTGTTCATGGAAAGTTATGCAAAGTATGGGGTCAGGCCAAAGACCAAGAAGCTGGAGTGAACTTGTTCTTATTTGTGGAAAAAAAAGTCATTTGAATATGTTAAGAGAACTAGATCTGATTCCCTTCAGCTTCACTGAAAAACATCATCCACCCACACACATGCAGAGAGAGAGAGAGAGAGAGAGAGAGAGAGATAGAGAGGGAGAGAGAGAGAGAGAGAGAGATAGAGAGAGGGAGAGAAAGAGAGAGAGAGAGAGACAGACAGACAATCACACA
>NC_085017.1:5201808-5205377 GCF_963854185.1 Sardina pilchardus
CATAATATATTGGTGGAGGTAATTCTCCTTTAGTTAGCTACACTTTTAAAATGAATGTGTTGAAAACAACACATCTCTGTGACCAGATAGGGACAACACAGTCTGTGTTGTTTCCAATACATTGCTTTTGTTATTCGTTACACCATATGTGTTGAAAATGACACAACTTGTGTTTTTTGGAACACATATCTGAGTCCAGCTAAGGGCAACATAGTTTGTGTGTATAGTTCCAACACAATGCTTTTGTTATTTGTTACACAATGTGTGTTGAAATGATGCAACTTGTCATTTCCAGATCTCCATCTCCAGATAGGGACAGCACAGTGTGTAGTGTCCAGCACATTTGTTTTGAGAGTGTATCCATTTATCACTTTTGCATGTGTGTCCATCAGAAGCATTATGTAGTGTGTGTTTTGTGCACGCTATTGATAAGAAGTGGTCATGCCCCTCTCTCCTCTCTCTACCCAGCTTGCATGCCCGCGGGTTCAGTGGCACAGCGGGCAAGACGAGCAGCCTGACGCGCTCCGGCACCATGTTCAGCACCAAGGACCGCGACAATGACCTGTGCAGCTGCAAATGTGCCCAGATGGCCTCAGGAGGTGAGTGGACCATTGCCCTGTGCTTATTGTCATGATGGTGGAAGTGTGTTGTCCTGTGCTTATTAATATGATTGTGCAACTGCATGCAATGAGGTGGGAATGATTGAGTCATGACATCAGTACATTTTTAGATAGATAGATACTTTGACAATTTATTCATTTTTTTGTATGAAAATTAAGTAGTTGTATGAGTATTTGTTGCTCTCTGCTTTTGATATTATGAGTAAAGGTGCTTACAGACAAACAAAACGAACAACAAACAAACAATCAAAAGTAATGTCACACTTTTTCTCTGATGAATGACAAATATGCATAGTCTCACACACATCATGTGTGCATCGAGTATAGCACAGACGACAGGCTCACCTGCCCGACAGGTGACACCAGAGAGGGTTAAAGCGGAGCTTAGTAATCAAGGATCTTTGGTGACACCTGCAGTGCGGCTTATTCTGAGCCTTTTGCTGTTGCAGGCTGATAAAAGTGCTTAAAACAAACAAACAAACAAACAAACTCTCTAATGAAAGATAAATAGGCCTAGTCTCACACATCATGTGCTCACACCTTTCTGAGTGTGCCAGAGACGGCAGGCTCCCCTGCCTGACAGGTAACACGTGCAGTGCGGCTGATGCTGATCCTCTTGGCTGTTGCAGGCTGGTGGTTTGAAGCTTGTGGGCCCTCCAATCTCAACGGCATCTACTACACCGGGGTCTCCAGAGCGGCCTACAATGGCATCAAGTGGTACTACTGGAAAGGGCCCAACTTAAAGGCCACGTTGACCTCTATGATGGTGCGACCAGCAGACTTCTGAGAGCTGCCTTGGTGATGTCATCAACCTGAGACGGGGCTCGCAGTCATGATGTCACGGGACAGCTCAGTATTGCTATCAAAGATCATTAAGAGCGGAGCAAGATACTTCATGAGAAGCCACTTCCTGGAACCCGAATCATAAGAGGGAGGGGGGTCAAAATCCCCCTTTATGCAGAGCTGTTCCATTGAAGTCTATGGACATGACACACCCCTTTATGCAGAGGAAGTGATCCCCGTTTGCGCCCATAGACATGAACTATGTCGACGTATCTTGCTCCGCCTTAAGGATCTTTGTTGCTATGAATGGAAATTACAGAAAACCACACATTCTTTCTATTCAGCCACATCCTTGGATTGTTTTCTTCACAGCTTTTCTGATTGTTTTTTTTGGACCGAGAGAAGAGGGTCCTGAAATATGAACAAGCCCCGTCCATGCAAACACATGGCACATGAACAGAGCCCAGGCGGTATCTCCAGAGGAGCTGTGCTTTATTGGCCCGGTGTTACCAGCGTGATGCTGCTCTTAACTCATCCTGGGTTGGGACCAGCCTGCGGCGGAACACTCACCCCTGCTGTCCATCACCCAGCTGAATCAGTCCCAATCTCTCCTGGAGGCTGAGCTCATGAAATGGGTTTAAGAGACAGCATCCCTGTAAAATGCCATGAGGTGTTGAAACAGGTGTCGTTTTTTATAAGCATTTCTCTATTTACCTTGACAATATAAGCATTCTAATAAAGAAAGAAGAACAAAGTAGAAAAGCAACTATGAATGTGAAGTAAAATGTGTATATAAAAACTGTGTATAGAGAGAGAGAGAGAGAGAGAGAGAGAGAGAGAGAGAGAGAGAGAGAGAGAGGAGAGAGAGAGAGAGAGAGAGAGAGAGAGAGAGAGAGAGAGAGAGAGAGAGAGAGATAGATTGAGTCTGGAATGGGATCTTGCCCCATCTGGTCTTGATCTTTGTCCACTCTGTCAGAGATTTGTTCTCGTTCTGATTCTCTGAGGGGCTTCCCAGTAGTCTGGTATCTTCCCAGACCTGTCACTGACATCTCACTGTCATCTCCTCTCACTGGCTCAGGTCCTTCACCCTGTAAGACGTCTTGTCCATATGATGCTTATCCATAGTGGCTCAACATACAGACCATGAATAAAAACTTGCCTTTACATTTACATGTATTGAATTCCTTAAACATTTACATCTATTGACTTAGCAGATGTTGTTATACAAAGCAACATACCACACAGTACAAAAACTTTTTCATTGTTTTATTTTATTGTTGAGTCTATAATGGATGTAGAGAGTCTGGGTGCTGTTAGTGTCTCTACCAACACAGAAACACAGAAAGATCCACTCTTGGATCACCGTACAGTATGTTGCACTCACACAAGTACGGGGTCAATATCACTCTTCTCATATGTCACGGAATAGATGAAGCATCCAGTGAAGATGTTCCCAGTTCCCACCATCTGGTATTGATGTGAATCGAACAAAACGAGAACCACAATAATAAAAATAATTAAAAAAAAAAACAGCAACAAAAATACATTTTGATAGTCTGGCTATCACCATACTAAGCTCAATCTTTTAAGATTGGACATTAGCCTGGGGAGTCTGCCTTTTATCTCTACTGCACAACAGGTGTGATCAGTGGGCATAGTTCAATTGACTCTATACACTTGGATATTTCTTCAACCAAATAGATCAACGATCCGGTGCGTCTTAGGATAAGCTAGTTGGTGATAGGAGCCAAAGGTTGTTGAAAGGAAGCAGGGGAGATAGATGTGCAGGTTTCCAGCCTGAGCTGCCGGGAGAAATCCAAATTCGCCGGCAGGTCAGGCAGGTTTCAACCAGCCCTTCATTTTGCTATGTCATTCAACTCTACGCACTACATTGCACCAGTGTGAGCACTGAAGCACTGATTTGGCATAAAACCACCTGATATTGTAGTTTTATTTGCATCTAAGTCTACTACTGTGGGATGCTGCTAAAAGTGTGAGGTATGGTTGAGTTACAGACACAGTGTGTGACTGAGTTGAGTTATCACAACAGTGTGTGATGGAGTTGAATTAAATAGCAGTGTGATATGGAGTTGAATTAAATAGCAGTGTGATATGGAGTTTTAGAAAACACTGTGTGATGGAGTTGAGTTGTAATAACAAATTGCT
>NC_085017.1:5205577-5210577 GCF_963854185.1 Sardina pilchardus
TATTTGCATCTACAGTACCCTCCAGAATTATTGGCACCCTTGGTAAAAGTTGACTAAAAATAGGTCTAAAAAATAATCTTTAGGTGATTTATTGTACTCCCACAATGAAAACAATGAGGAAAAATACACCCTGCAAGGGAAGCAAATTTATTCTGAGAAAAAGGAAAATCTCATAAAGAAATAAATGTTTTTAATAAAAACACGTCACTCACAATTATTGGCACCCCTACTTGTAATACCTTCTTAAACCTCCCTTTGTCAATAAAACAGCATGTAATATTCTTCTCTGACACCCCATAAAGATTGAGTATACAAAGTAAGGGATTTAAGACCATTCATCTTTACAAAACCTCCCCAGATCGTCCAGATTGCTAGGTCCACACTTGTGCATTCTTCTCGTTGACTCATCCCACTGTTTTTCTATGGAGTTTAGATCAGGAGACTGCTATGGCAATGTCTGAAGCTTGATTTTGTGTTCAGTAAACCATATTTGTTTTGATCTGTGCATTTGTTTTGGTTCATTGACCTGATGAATGATCCAATCATGACCAACTTTTAGGGCCTTGGCAGAGATTGTTTGATTTCCTTTGAAAATGTTCAGGTTTTTCTTGGTGTTCATGATGCCGTGCACCGTAATTAGGTTCCCAAGGCCTTTGGGAATTAAAACAGCCCCACAATAGCACAGCCCCTCCACCATAATTCTGATTAGGCATGGGGTTCTTTTTAGTATAGTCATTCTTCTATGTACGCCAAAGACACCTTAAGTGTTTTTAGCAAAAGAGCATAATTTTATTTTCATCTGACAATAGACCACACTCCCAGACATGTCATGGTACCATTCAGTAACTCCTGCCATTTACATTGTTCATTAAATGACTCTGCTGGCTTTAACCTGACATGCTGTCTAAATAATCTATTAGCAGTGAGGTCACTTTTGAAGATTTTTGGGGGGGACTTGGTGACCCCAAGATGATAGCTTTGTCTGTAACTCTCAACAGTGGTTCTTATGGATTTTTTTGCCTATCATACCATCCTCCATACTGTGCGTGGGAGCAAAATAGCCATGGGTCTTTGTCCAAGCATGTTTGCCACATTTCCAGATGATTAGAACCTTTTAGTCATCATTTTAACTGGAAATATAGGCATTTTCAACAAAATACCTAGTTTCCATAGACATTCTCTTACTTACAAATGTCAACACAATTTCTTTTTATTTCAATTTAGTGTATTCTCTTGTCTCTCCAATGTTGAAAAATGACTAGAGGATTTAGCCTCTGAGTGACTTCATTTTCATACCATAGTGAAAAAGAACGTCATGAACTACTTCTGAAAGTTCACAGACACTCTGATTTGCTTTAAAACGTTGCATTTACAAAGGGAAATGCTCCTGTTAAATGTTGTACATAATATGTTTCAGGGGTGCCAATAATTGTGAGCAAGCTGTTTTTGTTAAAAATATTTATTTCTTTATGAGATTTTCCTTTTTCTCAGAATAAATTTGCTTGCCTTGCAGGGTATATTTTTCCTCATTGTTTTCATTGTGGGAGTACAATAAATCACCTAAAGATTATTTTTTATACCTATTTTTAGTCAACTTTTACCAAGGGTGCCAATAATTCTGGAGGGTACTGTAAGTCTACTACTGTGGGATGCTGCTAAAAGTGTGAGGTATGGTTGAGTTACCGACACAGTGTGTGACTGAGTTGAGTTATCACAACAGTGTGTGATGGAGTTGAATTAAATAGCAGTGTGATATGGAGTTGAATTAAATAGCAGTGTGATATGGAGTTTTAGAAACACTGTGTGATGGAGTTGAGTTGTAATAACAAATTGCTTACTACTACTACTAGACCCAGTGTGAGGTCTGGTTGGATGACCACTCTCTCCCTGCTCTCTATACGATCCCTCCTGGAGCAGTCAGGGCTAAAGATCTCTGCTGCTAACTCCCATCACCCCCATCACCACCCCATCACCACCACCACCTCCATCACCCCACCACCACCACCACCTCCACCACCACCACCACCACCACCACTGCCTCCACCACCCCATCACCACAACACCACCACCACTGCCTCCAACACCATCACCACCACCACTGCCTCAGGCACCACTGCCTCCACCACCACCACCACCGCCTCCATCACCCCCGCCTCTCCTGCCGCTGTTGCTGCTGACGTGTTAAGCTGAAGCTCAGGCGTCTTGCTGCGGAGCCCGATCCGTGATTTAGGCCCTCAGCAATTTATCCACGGATGACTGGACTCTGGGGAGATTAAGCACGGCCGCCCGGGGTGTGTGTGTGTGTGGGGCGGGTAGACACGACCGCCATCATCATCAGCCCTGTCACGGCACTGCCCGGCACCGCACGGCGAGGCCGGTCATTCTACATGTGATATATAAGGCACGCAATTACACGGCAGAGGGTTTTTCTTGGAGGTGCACGGGTCACACAGCGTTTTTATTGGAGGTCTGATCTGCTGCTGCTGTGTGTGTGTGTGTGTGTGTGTGTGTGTGTGTGTGTGTGTGTGTGTGTGTGTGTGTGTGTGTGTGTGTGTGTGTGTGTGTGTGTGTGTGTGTGTGTGTGTGTGTGTGTGTGTGTGTGTGTGTGTGTGTGTGTGTGGCAGTTATGCTTTATGGTCAGGGAGGAGGGAGGGGGACTAAATGAAGATGGAGTGAATTCAGTGGAGAGTGAGCACTCATGAACACACATGAACACACTCACACACTCACACATACATGAACACACACGCACACACACACACACACACCCCCTCTCTTCCTCTCTCCCCATCTTTCTCACAAACACTCATGCCGTCCAAGCTCTAAAATATAACCTCTTCTCCCAGCTCTCTCTCTCTCTCTCTCTCTCTTTCTCTCTCTCTCTCTCACACACACACACACACACACACACACCATGGGATTTGGAGGTGTTGCTAGGACTGTTGGCTGAGGGGGTAATGATCCCAACTCAGCAGGAGAGGGCCGATACTGTGTGTGCTTTTGCAGCAGCACTTAGCAGATGACCACTGGCTCCCCAGGTGCTAACACCCTGTGCTGATACTCTCTCTCTCACACATACACACACACACACACACACACACACACACACACACACACACACACGCTCTCTCTCTCTTGTTCTCTCTCTCTCTCTCACACACACACACACACACACACACACACACACACACACACACTCTCACTCTCACACACACACACACTCACACACTCTTGTTCTCCCTCTCTCTCTCTCTCACACACACACACACTCCCTACTGCTGACCAAGCTCTTCCTGACTCATACACGCACACACACACACACACACATACACACACACACACACACACACACACACACACACACACACACACACAAACACACAGATACAGACACAGACACACACACACACACACACACACACACACACACACACACACACACACACACACACACACACACACACACACACACACACACACACACACACACACACACTCGTCTCTTTGTGGATAAAAAGCAAAGATGATCTCCATGGGTAACAGCACGTGGCCATTATAGTGCAGTGGCCAGTGCGATGGACACATGGAGACGGTAGTGTGCAGCGTATGTTTCAACAGGAGACAGAGAAATATCACACACCGCACAGCCTCACTCACCTCACATTGTCCACTGTCAGTAATGATTGATCATGAACAAACATGGATCATGTTGGGCTTAGCTATCTTAAACAAAGCCTACGCAATGGATTCTTTGACATATGGATCTGTAGCTTCCATGCACTTTAGGTAAAGTTACACGACTGGTGTGTTTGTCGATTCAAATGTGGTGATGCTCTGTTGCTATCGTATATTATTCCTTATTCTGTGAATTGCTTTGGATAAAAGTGTCTGTTAAATGAATACATGCTAATGATAAATAGTATATATGCAGTATCTAATACAGATGCCATACAACAACCCTTTGAAATAGCATAAAAGAAAGAGATGGTAAAACAGAGAGGCAGAGAGAGAGAGAGAGAGAGAGAGAGAGAGAGAGACAGAATTAGGGAAGGGAGGATAACAGAAGATTGAAATAAATGAATTTAACAGAGAAGAAGAGGAGGAAGGAGGAAGGTAAAAACAGAGGAAAGGAGGGAGAGAGAGATGGGTGGAGGGAGGGAGAGATGGCAGGAGGGAGGGAGGGAGTGATGTGGGAGGGAGATAGAGATGGGGGAGGGAGGGAGGGAGGGAGAGAGAGATGAGGGGGAGAGATGATGAGTATAACGCTTAAAGAGGGATGGGGAAATGGTTGTCCCACATAAATCTGTGCTGAGCTGGGGTATCTTCTACCTTGGAGTGTGTGTCTCTGTGTATATGTGCGTGTGCGTGTGCGTGTGCGTGTGCGTGTGCGTGTGCGTGTGTGTGTGTGTGTGTGCGTGTGCGTGTGCACCTGAGCACATGTGTGTGTGTGTGTGAGTGTGTTTTGAGGGGTTGCAGTTGGGGTCAGGGACAGGAGGCTGTTTGTGGGGTTAATGAACCTCGAGGATGAGTGTGTGTGTGTGTGTGTGTGTGTGTGTGTGTGTGTGTGTGTGTGTGTGTGTGTCTATGTTCTGATGATTCAGCAGACACACATAGATTGAGTTCAGAGCAGAAAGAGAGCCCTGACCAGGAAGCACAGTTACGCTCTCTCTCTCACACACACACACACTCCCAACATTCTTACACACACTCCCTCTGTGTACGTGTGTGTATATGTGTGTGTGTGAGAGAGATTTGTGATTTGTGATGCTGTTATTTCATCTACCCTGCCACTCTCGTCTAAAGACAGAAAATTGTGTTGCCGTGCAACGCTGCGCTCCAGTGATAGAATCTTAAGCATATCGCGCCTAAGCAACATCTGGGATCAAGGACCCCAGCACTCCGTCCGTGATGGAGCACTTCCGCCTGGAGACAGCAGGGGGCACTCACGGCACAGCTGAGAGATGTTGATGCTGCCAGCCCTCTCTGTGTGTCTCCAGCCA
>NC_085017.1:5233077-5240577 GCF_963854185.1 Sardina pilchardus
CTTCAAGGGGGGCAACTCTCTGGATGAATTTTTCATCGTTTTTCACACAGGCACCACATATCCAGCCTGTCTGCTGCCAAACTACAAACCCTTGACACCTTTACACACACACACACACACACACACACACACACACACACACACACACACACACACACACACACACACACACACACACACACACACACACACACACACACACACACACACACACACACACACACACACACACACACACGTACACACACCCAAGCCCATCCCGGAGCAGAGCAAGGGCCTGCGGTACCAGGGCAAGCACAAAGAGGAAGCAAACAACAGCAGCAGCAGCTGAGAGCCTCCGGTCTCTCTACAGGACGTCTCTCCCAGGAGGAGTCAGAGGACAGAGTCTTGCAAGTCTTGCTCGTCTTCTCAGGAGGAGACAGAGGACAGAGTCTTGCAAGTCTTGCTCATCTTCTCAGGAGGAGACAGAGGACAGAGTCTTGCAAGTCTTGCTCATCTTCTCAGGAGGAGACAGAGGACAGAGTCTTGCAAGTCTTGCTCATCTTCTCAGGAGGAGTCAGAGGACAGAGTCGTGCAAGTCTTGCTCATCTTCTCAGGAGGAGACAGAGCCTTGTGCATCTTCTTCAGAATGACAGAGTCTTGCTCTTCTCTCCAGAAGGACAGATTGTTGCTCATCTTTCTAAAAGAACAGAGTTTTGACCATCTCTCCAGAAGGACAGAGCCTTGCTCTCTTCTTCAGAAGGACATAGTCTCTCATCTCTCCATGAGGACATCGTCTTGCTCATCTCTCTAGAAGGACAGAGCATGCTCATCTCTTCAGAAGGACAGAGCCTTGCTCATCTCTCTAGAAGGACAGAGTCTTGCTCATCTCTAGAAGGACAGAGTCTTGCTCATCTCTTCAGAAGGACAGAGCAATGCTCATCTCTCCAGGGACTGTGCATAGTGGAGTTGGTGAATAGAGACTGCGAGAGATACATAGATTGATACATAGATACTGTAGATTGGTATAGTAGAGAGAGAGAGAGAGAGAGAGAGAGAGAGAGAGAGGTCACTTCAGCAGAGCACTTTAGAAACACTTCACCAGGGCTCTGTTTGTGAATTTGGACGCTGTCAAAGCCAAAACATTATCCACCCCTCTTGTTTTCCCTCTCTCTCCCTCTCTGTCATTCCATCTATCTCTCTAACGCTCTCTCATTCTATCTCTCTCTCTCTATCCCTTGGTTTAAGCTCTGCCGCTGTCCTGTATTGCTTATGCCTGACTCCATTCTCCTAAACGCTGATTGACACCTTATTATGTTAGAGTTTTGCTTACAGAGAGCATTTGGCAGCTGAGCAGTCCTTGTGGCAGCCAACAACAGACTGTGAATAAGAGTCACACACCTTCACAAACCCAAACACACACACAGTCACACCTCCACACACACACACACACACACACACACACACACCTCCACACACACTCAGACACACACACACACACACACACACACACCTCCACACAGACACAGACGCATGCACACACACACACACACACACACACACACACACCTCCACACACACACACAAATGTCTCCAGCAACAGTACCTGACAGCACATCAGAGGAGGGTCTAGTTTTCCGGGGGAATATGTTAAAGTCAGCATGACCCTTGCACTGACCGGATAAATCATTTGGCAGATCATTCTAATTACCAAAGCACTATTTTGTTGCTGCTGACATTCAGCAGCGGAGTGTGGAAAACACTGGGATGAATTCTAAATCAGGGCAATTTACAAAAGCTAGCGTTTAGTCTCCCGGGACAGCAAGCACGAATAGATAAATAAAGTAAATAAATAAAGAAATTACAGCGAGGTATCTAAGGTCATCAGACAAAGCAGCAGTAGTTTTGTGCCGAACACAAAACCTGAACACCCTGAATTCCACTCTTCCCTACGGAGCTTTTCAACTCGAAAAATCTGTTATCTACCCCCCACCCCTTCCCTCAAAAAGTCTTTGTTCTGTTATAGACTTTCAGCTGGAGCACACCATAATTACTCTGAATATGTCAGACTTTATACTACGGGGAAGGTCATTACCAATCTTTTTTCTCTCCTCTCCTCTTGAAGGGAGGAGGTCTCTTCCCTATACTTTTTTACATCCCAATTACACAAGGACGGGGGTAATGACAGCGAGACCAAATCTTTGGGATATTCGGAACTAATAAAAATGTCAAGAGGGATGGGAATATTGATATCCTCATTTGCATTCCGAATAGAAATGGAGTCTGAGGCCCAGTACGGTGTGTGTGTGTGTGTGTGTGTGTGTGTGTGGGTTGAAATGGATTCAGCCGCTCCCAGATGCACTCCAGAGCAGAGGTGCGTTCATTTTGGGCACACACAGGCAGACACATGACCTTTGAACTTTTTACATCTGAACCCTTTGGTATAAATTAAATATCAAACTTTGTTTGATTTAAACGGTAGCCCTTAATCTACCCGTATTAGCCGCGGCTTATACATTGATTTTGCTAAATTTCTTCAGCTATGAGGTTAATACAGGGGGGCAGTTAATATGGTGTTAATAAAAAACACTGTCCTGCGGCTCATACACAATGCGGCTTATATGCGTGTGCTGCTGGGAACACTTTTGTGAATGACCAATTTCATTTGAACGCTCTTCAGTGCAGGGTTGGGGGGTCCACAACTGGTGCCGGGTTATTTGCCATTTGCATAGGTCCAGATGTCCATCTCACAGAGACACGGGGAGACGTTTTGAACGGGAGTCGTGATGAAAGGAAACAACCACTTTGCCAACGTCTTGAGACGGGGGAGACGATAGAGGCTGATCCTGAAGACAGGGGAGATGACGAAAGCTGATCCTGAGACAGGAAAGATGATGAAGGCTGGTCCTGAGAGAGAAGAGACGATGGAGGCTGATCCTGATCCTGAGACAGGGAAGACGATGAAGGCTGATCCTGAGAGAGAAGAGACGATGGAGGCTGATCCTGAGACAGGGGAGAAGACGAAAGCTGATCCTGAAGACAGGGGAGACGATGAAGGCTGGTCCTGAGACAGGGGAGACGATGAAGGCTGACCCTGATCCTGAGACAGGAGAGAGAAGAGACAGCGGAGGCTGATCCTGAGACAAGGGAGACGATGAAGGCTGGTCCTGAGAGAGAAGAGACGATGGAGGCTGATCCTGATCCTGAGAGAGAAGAGACGATGGAGGCTGATCCTGATCCTGAGAGAGAAGAGACGATGGAGGCTGATCCTGAGACAGGAGAGAGAAGATACAGCGGAGGCTTATCCTGAGACAAGGGAGACGATCATGAGACAGGATAGAGACGATGGAGGCTCATCCTGCAGCACGTTTGAGCCCTTGTCTTTGGGGATGGAGTATCCGTGGCGACGGCTTCATTATTCCCTAGCAGTGTCATTTTAGCGGCCCAAACGAGCGGCGTCCCACAGCACAGCGTCCACAGCGCCAAGAGAAGAGAGGAGAAGAGAAGAGAGACCTGACGCAACGTTTTAAAAAAGCCTCTGCTTCAGGGGAATTGAATTTCAATAGGGAGGGGGGCGAGAGAACGAGAGGACGAGAGAACGAGAGAGCCAGAGAGAGAAAAGGAGGGAAAGAATGAGGAGAAGATTTATGTGCCAAGCCCACTGAAGGGAAGCTTAAATAACCAGCCCGGCAGATTCAGCCATTTTGAACATTGTCACTTGCACAAAGGGAGCATTACACTCCATCCATTTTGAACACACACGCGAGACGATGGGACATTCCCCCGCTGCCAAGACACACACACTCACACACACACACACACACTCATTCACACACACACAAACACAGAAACACACATGCATACAAACACACACACACACCATTACTGACATAAACCTTTGTCAGATCCACAGCATCACCAGCATCCCCCCCCCCCTCACACACACACACACACACACACACACACACACACACACATACAGACACACAGATAGCACAAGATTGATAGCAGACGTGGAAATGAGACTTGAACTCTTCATAGACAAACATACATCCTCTAAATTCCCCCAATGCATAATGCTCCGTCCTGTTGGTGCTCCACCCCCCTCCCACCACACACACACACACACACACACCTCCTGCTTTACCCTTCTCAGAGAGCAGCTCTCCATCCTCCATCACACGCTCCCAGTGACACCATCATCGGTCAGCGCTGTGCGTTCCGGCGCGTTCCGAGGCCTCCGGGGCCCTGCGCGGCGCGGCGCTCCGACTGATGGCGTGGAGGTGTGGCGGGGTTCAGCGCACCTGACAGCAGCACCTGATGTATTCCCGCCCGCGCTGTCCAGACTGCCAGCAGGGCCTAATGGAATCAACATGGATGACAGATACAGAGAGGGAAATAAGTTATCAGGGTGGGGGTGGGACTGTGTGTGTGTGTGTGTGTGTGTGTGTGTGTGTGTGTGTGTCGGGGCGGGGGGGGTGTGAGGGGGGGTGGGGGTCCGGGCGCTTCTGCTCACCGCTCCACGCCGCCGTTCGAGCTTCATGACCCTCCCAAAGTTTGAGTGAAGGTTTATCATCGCGCGCCGATGAAATTGCTTCACGGCTACGCTGACATAAAGAATCGGCCGAGCACGTTCGGCAAGGTCAACAAGATGGATGCCGTATCCCCTTCTCCCCATCTCTCTCTCTCTCTTTCGTCTCCTCTTCTCCACCCTGTCCTCTCACTCCATACAGAGCGGTGCCTACTACGTATCACTCGTGGGGTTCTCACTCTTCAGTAGGACGTGGGGATCTGACAGTTAGCCTCCTTCTAGGCTGATTGTCTGTTTTGTTGTAATCCTGACTTGAATCCACTTCATAGGGGATTAGCCTGCAGCATCACCACAGTCCCCATTATGCCTTTTTTACACCGCCTACCTTGTGTGTGTGTGTGTGTGTGTGTGTGCGCATGTGTGTGTGTGCACTGATGTTTCCGCTCTGTATCTCTCTATGTCGAGCTGGAACCACTTACCTCAGACAAGTAAAAAAAAAAAAAAAATGACTCGAGCTGCATCTGAGACGAGTGTCTCACATCGGCAGTGTGTGAATGTGCTTCTATGGGCTGAACAGGTACCATCATGCGTACAGAAATCATGCCTCAAAGAAAATACAAAGGTACAGTAGGTCTTAGCCACGCTCACCAACTTCTCTCATGGTCCAGAATGAGAGGCTGGAAACGGAGAATGCCACCGGACCAGTCTTACCCTAATGAACTGATCTCAGTGACCATTCAAATCCAGACCAGTCTTATCCTATTCAGATCCAGACCAGTCTTATCCTACTGACCTGAACTCAACAGTCCTGCCCAGAAGGTTGTGTCACCTCTGACTGGAGGTCCAGAGACTACTGTAGCCACATTAGCTTCAAACAGACCTCACTTTTTTTTCAGTTATTGACAATTAGGCTAGGCCTGCACGATAAATCGTTATAAAATCGCGATCTCGATTCACCCCTGTGTGCGATTTAATTTTTCATTGATTTCGATTCACATTTAATTTAATGAGTCATTTAATTCATGCAGCACAAACGCTAATTTCTTCTGTGAGCTTTAAACTTTTAAAACGCTCCCAAGCGCTGCTCCTCCTTCCCGGCTCTCCTCTCACAAAGCTCAGGGCTTCACCCTCAGCCAATGACAAAGCGCCTTTTAGTCACGTGTTTCACTTGTGGAGAAAGCGGTAGTTCGGAGAGTCCAGCTGTAACAGCAAATGCTGCAACATCGACGAACTAGTGCAACAGGAGATAGTAAAAATGGATAGGCTATTGATGAAAGGAAGGTAGCCTACTAGTGACGAGACTCGTTCCGATACAGGCTCTCATTCAGTGGTGTGGATGTATTTTGGATTCAAACAAAAATATATAGCCTACGAAAATGCGCTTTATAAATACATTTGACTTGACTTTGACGAGGGCCAGTCTCGTGTGATTTGCAAGGCAGCCTATGCCTTTCCCTCGGTGCAGCACTGCGAGGAAACACCACAAATCTTAACTAACAAAAGCCAGCAATATGATGAAGTTCTAGGCTACAAGGCAAGAGGTCCGAAAGTTGTTCAACAACGCAGACATCTATTAGGCTACGGACACCTTGCACAATGCGACGCCATACCCGCATAACAGTAGCCTACATAAGCACTCCGAGATGCGCCTCCTTTATCCAGACCCGTGATCCGAATCACTCCCAAAATGTAATCGTTTTGTTCTTGGGTCATTTCAGACGTTTCCTGAAAATGTCATTTAGTTATCTTGCTAATAAACAGACAAACAAAGCCTGATGAAAACAAAACCTCCTTGGCGGAGGTATTAAGGTAATAACAGAGTTAATTGCTTACCATCTAGCAAAATAATAATTATATGGTTCCAATAAACATTAGAACGTGACAGATTTCGAAACATTATGCACACATTGGACAAATGCTACTCCCCTCCTGCAACTAACTGAAACTTCAGTATCTAAAGAAAAGGAGCATCAATTGGCCATTTAGCCTATCAAAAATTAATTATTTATTTTGTAGATATTGCACATTGCTTAGTTAAGATAGTTTATAACTATCTTAATGTTTCTTGAGCCAACTCCACACACATGTAAATGAAGGCTTCAATGAAAAAAAAAAAAAAAGGCCATGCAGTTATGTTTAGGCTCGTAGTGATAGGCAATGTGCTATAGATGCCCCAAAAAATCTATGTCTGGTAGGCTACTGCCAATTAGTTTTATTTTTTTCATGGTTCATGTGTGCAATAAACATTGCACTTTGCGAGGAAAAAAAATCGTGGCAGAAAATCGTGATATCAATTCTAAGCTAAAAAATCGTGATTCATATTTTTCCCTGAATCGTGCAGGCCTAAATTAGGCCTATAATGAGGTTGAGTAGATCAAACCTACAGACAGAGTTGGGCATGATTGGTTGAAGACCATAGCCCTTTTTCCATTAAAAAGTTAATTCGCTTAAAAACGATGCGCATCAAAAGTTAGTGCGACAAATGTGATGGAAAATGGCTTATATCGCTCTAACCTCGGTTTTGTCGTGATAAGTTAATTCGCTCGCCAGAGGTGGTTTAAGGAGAGTTAAATCGATATAAATGTGATGGAAAAGGTTTGTAGCGATATAAGTTACTGTGACGCCTGCTTAGAATGTTCACAAAGTCGGCGCTAAAATCTGAGTTCTGTCTCGCGCATACAAAGACATTTACCTCACAATGGTGTACCACTTGCTACCTTTGATTAATTCGCTAGAAGTGTTCCATTCGCTACAAGTGTTGATGGAAAACCATCTAGCACAGTAGAAATATGCGCATTAACAGGGCTCTGATGACATCATTTTAAATCGCTAGAATTGTTCTTTTGAATGGAAAACCGTCTTGGCGCTTCTTATATCGCTAAAACATAATTCGCTTTAAGAGTTAATGCGCTTGAAAATCTGATGGAAAAAGGACTCATGAGGACCATAGAACAAACAAGATAAAATGAAATACATTCTAATGTTTCATT
>NC_085017.1:5245577-5250577 GCF_963854185.1 Sardina pilchardus
TAATGTATCTTCTTGCTTCTTAGAGCCGTCTAGCTTCAAGTTACTGGTTACTTGGATACCGAGTCTGCAGAATTTTCTCTGCGTGTGTGTGTGTGTGTGTATGTGTGTGTGTGTGTGTGTGTGTGTGTGTGGGAGGGAAGGATAAAAAGTGTAGCTGACGAAAACAAACTGCGGATCAGAGTGGTATGGTACCAGCTACACGGCAATGTCTCAAACCTCTCTTGATGTTTCTCTGTCAAAGTCAAACGCCTGCCCTTTATCCACACGCTAGCATGGAAAACGGAAGAAAAAAAAATAATAAACTTTGCGATTTGAGGGAAAGCAGTATTTTAATTCTCTCTCACTCCCTCTCGCCTACTCTCTCCCAGTATTAATTCTCTCTCCCTCTGTCTCTGCTGCTCTCTCTCTCTCTCTCGTCTTTAAATGTTAGCCAGCTCTAGAAAGATCTATTTGCATTAGTCTGTGCTCAGCCCCTTTGACTTGAGTGAGATTAGAGCCGAGCGAATGCGGAACAGAACTAAGTAGGTCAAGGATTCCAGCAGCACTCGGGACCACTGGCACCTGCAGTTCCACTTACAAACTGCAGGGGTCACTGTAGGTCCACTGTTCCACATTTTCGGAGCAGGCTAAAAAGGCAGCATTGCCTCCGTTGACTGACTGTCTGCAAATAACATCTGGTTTGGGCAAAACCCTCCTGGCAACAGTCAAAAAATGCGCTACAAAACAATGCACATTTTACCGTGTTTAATCCACAGTGTGTCAAGTGTGTGGCCCAGCTGAAGCTCTTGTGTGTGTGTGTGTGTGTGTGTGTGTGCAGTTGTGTGTGTGCACAGTTAGGGAGGTTGTAGGAGACGAGAGGAGGAGAACAACGAAGGAAAGAGAGAGGAAAAGAGGATAGAGAGCTCAGGGAAGAAAATAAAAACGAGTCTTTCTGGGTGGCGTATAATCTACCTTTGCTAGAGTTGCTGCATGCCAAAGCCTTGACTCTGAAATAGAGAAAGAGAGAGATTTTGAGATTTTAAAATATTCTTTATTGGTCTACAAAACCAATAGCAAACAAACCAACAGCAAATTCATAGTTAGCATTTTGTACAGAAAAGACTCTAAATTAAGAATGGATCAAGGAGGAAAAAAGAAGAAAGAGAGAGAGAGAGGGGGGGGGGGAAGAGAGAGAGAGAGGGGGGGTAGTAGATAAAAGATTTTAGTGCCATGAAGACTGGCACTAAAATGTTTTGAAGATTGCGATGAGAAGTCTCTGCATGTGTGTGTGTGTGTGTGTGTGTGTGTGTGTGTGTGTGTTTTCTTCCTTGTCAAAGAACGATGGTGTAATGTGTTCCCCCTCTTCTCCCCTCGCTCCTCCTCATCTCTCTATGTATCTCTCTGTCTCATATGTTTTCACCACTCTTCCTTCACCACTCTCTTCCTCTCCTCCTCTCTCTCTTTCTGTCTTTCTCATCCCCCACTCTCTCTCTCTGTCTCACACTGTTTCACCACTATTTTTTCACCACTCTCTTCCTCTCCTCCTCTTTCTCCCCCTCCTTCTGTCTCTCTGTCTGTCTCACACTGTTTCGCCACTATTCTTTCACCACTCTCCCCCACTCTCTCTCTCTGTCTCACACTGTTTCACCACTATTTTTTCACCACTCTCTTCCTCTCCTCCTCTTTCTCCCCCTCCTTCTGTCTCTCTGTCTGTCTCACACTGTTTCGCCACTCTTCTTTCACCACTCTCCTCCTCTCTCCCTCTATCTCTCTCCATCTGTCTCTCCTCATCTCACTCTCACTCCCTCTCTCTCTCGATTACTCTCGCTCCCTTTCTCTGTCTCTCCAACTCTTTCTGTCTTTCTCATCCACCCTCTCTCTCTTTCATCCCTGTCTCTGTCTCTCTCACTTCTCCCCCTCATCTTACTCCCCCCCCCCCCCCCCCCCCAACACACACACACACACACACACAACGCCCCCCACCCGCCCTGCTGCAGACCTCATTGTGTTGTTGGGCCTCTCAGGTGGGATGACAGGTAGGCAGGTAGGCTGTTGGAGAGGTTTCCCTGACACCCGTCCAGCAGCTGACAGCCCCCTGGGAGAGCGACGAAGACAGAGAGAGAGAAAGGCGCTGTGTGTGTGTGTGTGTGTGTGTGTGTGTGTGTGTGTGTGTGTCTGGTAGAGAGACAAGAGACGCCGCTGTGTGTGTGTGTGTGTGTGTGTGTGCGTGTGTGTGTGTGTGTGTGTGTGTCTGGTAGAGAGGCTAGAGACGGCAGTCGGCACTGTGTGTGTGTGTGTGTGTGTGTGTGTGTGTGTCTGGTAGAGAGGCTAGAGAGACGAGGGTAAGCGGGCGATTGCTATTTTTATTCATGAGGCCCTTGCAGCAGTGCTGCTGTGTAAAACCCGAGATGGACACAGGGCCATGCTGACCGCACTGAGTCCTTCCACTTGACCACATACAACAGAAATCACACAGCAATACGGTTACCAAGTTACAAGAGGACACCCTTCTGATTATAAATATTAATATAGTTAATAGATTCAGTTCACTTTACAGTAATCTTATTTATCAAGCTAATAATCATATTTTTGGAAATTATCAGTATTGATTTGTCTATTTTGTTTTGTCTAGCTTATTGCATTGCATGTAAATGCAATGGTCTGTTATCCCTGTTCTTTTTCTTATTATCGGTATAATTATTCTTCTTCCGACCAAAATAAACAATTTATGACACTAAGATCACTGAACCATTTGACGTCATTCAAACACTCCTACAAAGGTCTAGTAACAGAGATTTGTCCAATGTACTTTTCACATTAGTGAACTTTATACTTTTTGAGATATTTACGATAAAAGAGTTGCAAAACTCTCATAGAGTTACCGTTTAGAAGCTTTGGTGGCAAAGATCAATTGTTACGTCAGTGCTCATTAAGCTTTACAGCTGTTCAAACATTCTAACACAAGACACTAGAAGCAGCGTTGAAGTAGCCTACTATGCCACAGCTGCTGTAAATATGAACGTTATCGTCTTGTCGCCTGCCATACTCCTTATTGTTATCGTTACAGTAACTGGTTAGCTCTAGGTAGCTTTATTAAGAGCGAGAGACAATCAAACCTAACGTTAATGTTAGCCTACGACAGTGTACGACAATCACACATAGGCCTAACGTTAGCTCCCGGCTCCTGGTTAACGTTTTAAGTGAAGTCCAACCTGATAGGCACGCCAGTTGCACCATTTAGGTTTAAGCCTTCTTCTGTCATTTCTACAGTAGCCTACAAACTACATTGCAATCATTCCTAATAGGATAATCATACACTTGGAAACATTTCGAAGAACATAGGTACTAGCTCATCCTGTAATATGTTTTTTTACAAAAACATACCATAAGCTAACTTTACATTTGCTGGATTTACCTGGGTTGGTTAATTGATGTTGTGTGACATTGTATTCTGTTTTCCAATGTGGTCTCTGAGCTCTTTACCTTTTAAATGCATTAAAATGTAGCTAATGTAGTTTATACTGTAAGCTAGCCTTCTACCAGCTACTGTAGGTTAACTTCAGCACTAAACAAAGTGTCTGCTCTTCCAAATATTGTTTGAACTTGGCAACTTCATTTCAGTCTGTTCTATAAGAGTTATTTTCCAAAATACTATTCACAATTATAATCCATTTTCATCATATATCGTCTTATTAACTAACCTTTTTGCATTTATAATGCAATGGTAATTCCTTCCATAGAATTCAAAGAAAGTAGAGGTGTCCTAGTGTGTGGCATTGGCTGATGCCACAAAGCTTTGGGATCCTGCATGGGAAGGATGACCTCATGATTTCAGGCAAAGGGCACTGAAATAGAATGGGTAGCACTTTATAATAACCATCCGTTATAAATGGTTAATTGATGCTTTATTTTGCAACTATAATTAAACATTTAATAACTTAATAATCATAAATTAATCATTTGTAGATAACAATCAATGATTACTAAACACATAACTTACACATACTTTATTATCAGCTTATGAAAAAAGAAACAATTTATTTATATACAACATACAGAAAAATATGTTTAGTGATAACTTGATTTCAATATATTTTATATCAATAAACTATATTATTATTGCAAATGTTGTATTATTTATAATGCCATATTGAGTTATTATTAAGGATTATAATGTTGATTGTAGGCCTTTACATAGCCATATCCTCAATGCCTATGCCTATTACATAGATTGATTAACTATTGAACTATAAATGATGTTCTATTGATTAACTGTTAGTTAGATAAACAATTACAATATTTGTTTTTCAGATGGCTATGATAAAGTTGGGCCTTAGTCTTTTATTTGTTAGTAAATCATTTGTAAACTATCTAAAAATGTCAATATCATTCATTGATGGGAAATGACTTGCATCAAACCTTTTTTGGATGGCTATTATAAAGTTGCATCTTAGTCTTTTACATGTTAATAAACAATTTGTAAATGATCTAAAAATGACTATCAATAACTGGAGAGAAAACCATCTATGAACATGTTTATTTGAAGTTTCACCAAAACAGTTTTGAAAGTTGACAAAACAAAATGATCATGACAATTTGATAATAGAAAACATTAGCCTAGCCTACATCAAAATGGACAATTTATTTTTACATTTCTTGGCAATGTCGTGGAGTAGCCTAGGCGACCCAGAGTGGACCATTGCGATCATTCCACTCAATTAAGGTGCTCTTTAGCAAGTCGGCTGTCCGATTCCCCCTGCGTCTTGAGATGTTCTCCTTGAAGGCAACTCCGCCAGGCCCTCTCGATGTGCTGTGTGGCAACCTGCATTGACGAATGCTTGACTGTGTGTCAGGTTCACATACTCCTACCCAGATGCAGGCAGTAGCTGACGATAGGCTCACCGCCATTCATCAGTTAAAACTAAGGTCCCTGTTCTAATATTGTGGACGATGAGAGGTATCAGCTTGTCTTGTCCTATCCTTTTTGCCACTAGAACAGACGACATCTTTTGTGCTTCACA
>NC_085017.1:5255577-5278077 GCF_963854185.1 Sardina pilchardus
CTATTAAACAAAACATCAAGTAAGCTGTCTTTCAGCTCACAACTATTAACGGGGGAAGCCGGCATTGTAAAGCGATAATTAATTGCTTACTCTGGGACATCTAATTACTGATTGTTGGCGGTATTAGCTTATTAGCGGCGCGGTTTGACAGCGTGGAATGCATGTCAGTTTGCCGGGTTGCCGGGAGAGAGAGAGAGAGTGAATGGGGGGCACGTATCCATCTGCAAAGGCATCGCTGGGTATAATTGGTCCCAATTTAGCTGTCTATGCCTAGACGTATTTGCATAGAGTGGTGTGGAGGGGAATGGCTCTTCCTGCATAACGGGAAGGGATTTGGCCCTAACGGATCTAAGCAGGAGAAAGATTGGATGCCAAGCAGAGCTGTGCCACAAAACAGCTGCTGTCTGTGTTCATTACATGGCTGTGTAGAATGTTCCATTATATTGTGTTTATTGCATGGCTGGCTCTGCGCGATGTTTCTTTCCATTGGATCTATTAAATGGCTCTTCAGAGTGTTCCATTCGGTTGTGTTTATTACACAGCTCTCCAGAATGTTCCATTCTGTTGTGTTTATCACATGACTCTTCAGAATGTTTTATCTTATGGCCTGGTCAGACTATACGATTTTTTTGTCGCTCACGATTGTCGTTTACAATCTACCATGTCACACTATATGATTTTAGAACCATGAAAACCTCTCCGCGTCTTGGTCGGGAGAGTGGCCACATACAGTACACCGAAAGCATCGGTCGCGTCATACGACTCCCGTCAAATTTCTGACAAGCCAGACTTTTTGTCGGGCTGTTTTAGAACGTTGTGAACGACAAATCGCAAGTTGTGAAGCATGTCACATTATAAGATTCACTCTGCGTTCGATGTCGTGCCCGACCATTTGAAATCGGATACGACGCTGTAAACTTGTCGGTCACGACAAATTCGGGCCAAAATCGTGTAATCTGACCAGGCCATTAATGTGTTTATTACACAACGCTTCAGAATGTTTTATCCTAACACCGTGTCCTAACTGGATCCAAGCGAGCGACTGTCAATGTTGTCGGTCTACACTGAATCCGGTTGTTAAGTCTGACATCACAGGCCACAGGTCAACGTTTCGTCAAAAAACGTAAACCTTAAGTAATAACCAAATTGTGTTTATTATACAGCAGCTGGTTGCACCAGTTGAACTTCCATCTTAGCTTAGTTCCAACATAAACTGGCACTACTAAAATGTAACGGGTTGCACCAGGCGTGAGTTCCATTGTACATACCCCCATACTGCCATGCTTTTTGACTGTTCACATAGCGGCTGTGACAAAAATGGATTTTTCCAATGTGTCAAATATCCAATATTCAATAAAGAACCAATTTTATTGCAGTAGGTGTATAACTAGCCTACATCGGAACTTCCCTTCTGTTATGAATGAGAATTAATGAATACATTTGGTTATGATGAAATCATAACACACTATCAGCTTTGCATGACAAAGGTGTGAATTCCCTTCCTTTGAAGATGATGTGATGTAAGTCACATGTCTATCGCTAAAAGAGTCAACAAAACATTGTTACTATTATTTTTTTTTTCTTTCTCAATTCAACATACACACACCCCGTTTAAAAAACAATAAAAATGTTGATCACAAAAAAAGAGTCAACAAAACAGTGGTTATCTCTTTCCAACAGACCCCTTGTGTGTAGGGTTGGAACTGTTGGATGATTCCTAGTGGGAAAATTCCTTTTTAAAGGAACAAGATCCAGATCCGTCCTCGATCTGGTACGAGCGTGGGCCAAAGTTTTCATTGTGCTCTTAGTTGACCTCTTTCTAGTCTTGAGTACACTGAGCTTATGTTTGATCAGATGGCTTCCTCCGCTAGACTACACACACATAAGGGAAAAGAGGGAGCAATGAAAGAGTGTTTACGTGTGTATACTTGACAGCATGCATGTGTGTATGTATGTGTGAATGTCTGTTGTGTGTGTGTGTGTGTGTGCGTGTGTGTGTGTGTGTGTGTGCGCGTGTGTGCATGAGAGTTTTGAAGATGAAATCAAACATGCTTGAGACTAGGGGAAAACATAGACTAGAAAGTCAGACTTATTAATTCACCAGTGAGGAGGTTCTTTTGGGGGTTTCCCAACTAACTTCAGAGGAAAAGCATTTCGACACTCATGCCTTGAAGAATCAACATTAATGATGGTAGGCCTCACAGTTTGGGACAAAATGAGCCAAGGCAATCACATTACCGGCATACAGTTCAAACCTCTAAGGCTCTGGGATGCACTAGTTGCATGTGTGATGCAGTTGAGTTGTTTGCCTCTGCCTGTAAGCCTATACTCTCCAAAGGCATCATTTTGCCATGAACTGAGGTATATTTTCATCACCTGCCTGTGATGATACGATCTCAGGTCTGCTAGAACAGAATACATTTAAGCTGTTGTTTTCCTGTGTATGTATAAAAAGGGGCAAAGCTTTTTCCTTTCTTTGTATTTGTAACTTCACTCAAGTTTCTCCTTTCATCTCTCTCTCTCTCCCTCTCTCCTTCTCTCTTTTGCCCGCTCCATAAATCCATCCATCCGTTCCCCCATGAGGCATTTGGCGAATGCTAATCCCGGGCTCTACTCTGATCTGTGAGCTCGGAGACAAAAATCATTCATAATTCAATATGTTCCGCTTCCCATTTCCTCCTCCGGACTCAAGGAGAGTCAATTTGAGGAAGGGAGAGATGGAGGGACAGGACTATACACGGATGGAGAGAACACACCAGGCAAGAGGGAGAGAAAGAGAGAGAGAGAGAGAGAAAGACCTGACAGAGAGAGAGGGACCTCTGTGAGAGAAGAGGGAATTGATATGAGATTGAGAAAGAAGCATATGGTTCAGTGGAACTCTTTCCGACATTCTCCACATCCCGTAGAGAATTAGTCAGCCACATCTGTATTCCAGGTAGGACTTTATGCAATATTGATGGAAAAAAGATGAGAACTTTACCCCATTCTCTCTCTCTCTCATTCTCTGTCTCTCTCTCTAGTATGAAAGAGGATGCAGGTGTCACCCAAATGGAAACGGAGAGAAAGTAGAGAAAACAGAGTGAGAGATTTGAAGAGGCATCAAAGGGTCCTCTGAGCCCTTCTAAGTCTAAGTGCACGACAACAGTGAGGATGCGAATCAGTTTTTCACCAGAAAAGGCTTGGGGAGCCCCAGAGCCACCTCTCAACTCTATCAACTCTCATCTCTCTCTCTCTCTGTATTCCCTCCATTCTCCATGTTTTTTATATCTCTGTCCATCTCCCTTTCTCTGTGTATTTCCCATCTGTCTCTTCCTAAGCCTCAGCCATGTGTTCTCCAATGAGATGCTAGCGAGCATTAGCGGTTAATTAGCAGTTTAATTACACTGTTTTCAATTGGAATGCCCTTACAGTACTCAACGTGAAGCAGCGCTGTGCTGTGCGGCGCAACGCAATGCTTTGAGTTAACTTTTGTCTGACGTCTCGTATCTATTTTTTTTACTTTCTGTTGCTCTTGTTGCTCTGCTGTTTTGAATGAGAGGATATGATGTGATAGAAGAACATATTTAATGGATTCAACGTACACAGAGAGCATCAGACACTCCATAACGCTGGCTCACTACGATGTTGTCAGGATGCCATGATACGCTTTCCCCCTGTGATGCCCCAGTGGGCATGACTTCCTCTGTCTTCCGCTGTGTTCTTAGGCGCGTTCAAGTTGGCTGCGCAGCACAAAAACTGCGCAGCACAAGATGCACGTGGTTAAAAATCTGTCCACGATGGTCTAGACGGGCGTGTTTTCGACTCGGCAGTCGGTATCACATGGCCTCAACTTATCGCGGGAGCAAGGCGTGGCCAGGCGGCTGCTCCGCAAAAGAGCAGCCGGTCTGGAGGTACTGCGGAGAGCAGCGGAGCCTAGACCCTGCCTTCATGACGTCAGGTCTTTGCCCTAATTGGCTTTTACATCCCTGACGTGTGTGCAGGTGTTTAGATGCCTCCCCATATCCACAAGAGTCCGTGCGGGTCCGTGCCTCGTGATTCATCACATGGTCAAGTCTAGACCACGGGAAGTAGAGAGTGTACAACTTCATAGCAGCGTTTGTATCCCTGCCCCTGCTGCCGCCGGCAAATCTCGCTGCTGCAAAAGGTCAACTTGAACGCGCCTAGTGTCTTGTGTCTGTCTGGTCACAGGTGTGCTGATTGGTGTGCTGACTGATTGAATTGCCTGATTGCTGATTAGCGGAGATGGTGTACCGGTGCACAGGTCACCTGACCCTTTATAGACCGCCTGCTTCCATTCAGTCAGGGGCACGGGGTAGCAAGCACGAGGCTTTGGGCCTTTGAACACCTGAGTTGTTTGCCTCCTGAAGAGCTTATACTCAGTCACTGTCTTACACCTGCGCTTTGTCTGTTTTTTTGTCTGCATTATTGGTCGCAATAGATTGTAAAAGCGCTTCTCAACTCCGTGCCTCATCCATGTTATTCTCCTTTGTGGGCGTAACATCCCCTTTTGTTCTTCTGAGCTACAGTAGGCTGGGTGAACCCTGCCTACCTGCACATCTATCTCCCCTGCTTCCTGTTCACAACCTTTGGGTCCAATCACAAACTAGCTTATCCAAAAGACGCACCCAGATCGTTGGTTTGATTGGTTGAAGGACTATCCAAATGTATGGAGTCACGAATGATGAATGATGCCCATTGATCATGCCTCTTGTGCAGTAGAAATACAGCAGGGACTCGCCAGGCTAATGTTCAATATTAAAAGATTGAGCTTAGTATGGTGATAGCCAGACTACTTCTGAGCCCTAATCACTGCAGGTGTCTGTGATGACCTGTGCTAAACTACAACAGCTCCATCTGGTAAATGATATACCTGTTTAATATACACATGTGTGAATATGCACACACATACCATACAGTACATTAAAGTAATAATTCTGGTGAATTACATTTTGAGACATTAGGGCAGATTGTAGCAATAACTTTGATGCAAAGTGATATTATGCAATAGTATGTAGTAGATAATTCTTATTTGCCCTTGCACCATGGTAGTAATTGCATCCATCCGTCTCTCTTTCTCTCTCTCTCTCTCTCTCTCTCTCTCTCTCTCTCTCTCTCTCTCTCTCTCTCTCTCTCTCTCTCTCTCTCTGTGTATCCAGTCATCTAACTTCAAAACTTCTAGTCAAGTGTTGTACAAAGCAAAGGGGTTAATATCTCAACCCTCGAGGATCCAAGTTACAGTAAAATGCTGATCCTGGAGTGGATATTCACATTGATATGTTGATATTGCGTGAAACACTTATTGCAAGAGACACTCATGGGGTACAGATGGAAGTGTATCGTACTGCACATCTATACTGTAAGTAGCATTTGCTAAGAAGCATCAGCTCAATAAATACATTCATGTCAATGGCATAGCAGAGTAGAGTAGAGTGCCTTGAGCGTATTGGACAACCTCTAGTGTGTGTCTGCATAGAGAAACAAGGTTCTCCATCAGAGACCTACAGTACTGTACGACTGAGTGTCAGTTCAAATGCATGGTGCAATGTGTGTGTGTGTGTGTGTGTGTATGTGTACTGTATGTGTGTGTGTGTGTGTGTGTGTGTGTGTTTGTGTGCTGTACGGGGTCAACAGGAGCAGGAGTCTGAGTGCAGCATACACAGCAAAAAAGCAAAACTTGTTGAGACTCCATTGAGAGCTAATAGCATTGGTAAGGGCACATCGTTTGAGAGACAACAGTATCAAGAAGGATACATACTTGTTGAGACTCCATTGAAAGCTAATAGTATCAATATGGACACACCGTTTGAGAGACAACAGTATCAAGAAAGATACAAACTTATCGAAGGATACATGTTGGGACTCCATTGAGAGGTGGTATCAGTAAGGACTCATTGTTTGAGAGACAAGGATACTCCTGTACATAGTTGTTGCGATTTCATTGAAAGCTAATAGCATCGGTAAGGGCACATCCATGGAGAGGCAACAGTATCAGGTAGGATGCATTGGCTATATGTTGAGACACTAACTGTAGGATATTTTCTATAAGCTGCACGAGCACCTGTGGATCACTATACCAACAAGAGAAGTAGTGACATTGACGTGGAGGTTTCAATGTAAGCACCACATGCAGTCTTTCCAGTCCAATGACTTTATACTGAAATTTATACTATGTATCTCTCCATAAAATAGATTAGAATTAATTACACCATCTCTCCTTATAAAAGCATCAGTTTTACTAGTAAATCCCTTCCCCTGATTTCACTTGGCCTGTATAAACTAGAGCCCATATCATGGGCATGGTGGAGCAGTGCTTTGGATAAAGCGTGTATTTTGAAGACCCGTGAACTTTAACTTCGGCTTTAAGTAATACTGCACATTGAAATGCGCTTCATTCCAGTGCAAGTGAGAGTGGAGAAAAGCGAGCGCAGAGGACACATTACGGGGCATTTGTAGTGTATTTCTTCACGCAGTTCATAAAGGAACGATGAAGGGGTTGACCGTCACAAAGCTACTAATTAAGGACAAATGAAGAGAGTCTGTATCCATATTAAAGTGTCTCCTAATGCACATTAAGAGCTGGTTTGGGGGAAGATGAAGATGAATGGAAGTGTATTTTAAGGACTTAGTGGAACCTGCCCGTGCCTCATTAGTGGAGACCTTTATGCAGAAAGAAACATTAGACAGAGAAGGAGGCGATGAGAGATCGTCAACAGAGCCGCTGACCTTGGCTGGACTTGGTCTCGTCTCTCTCTCTCTCTCTCTCTCTCTCTCTCTCTCTCTCTCTCTCTCTCTCTCTCTCTCTCTCTCTCTCTCTCTCTCTCTCTCTCTCTCTCTCTCTCTCTCTCTCTCTCTCTCAAAGCAATCAGCATCTCTTTCCCTGTCACGCTGCTCTTCAGGGCATACCGCAGCAGAGTGGGTCAGTAAATAAAATGGCTGCACACAAAGAAACACTGTAAATATGTCACTTGTGGTCAAAAAAAGAGAGAAGCATCTCGTGTAACACGTGAGTTATTAGTTTATAGCCACATGTAGGTTTTTTCTCTGTAATTACACGGAGGTGTAATTCTGACTCTAGGTTCGATAAAGTATGGTGTGATGTCTCGGGCCACCATTACTCATAGTTCAGATGTGTCTGGGGAGTATGGCAGGTGTGAAGATAGAAGTGTCCAGTGTGAAAAGAGTGCTGACACACACTTTGAGTCTCCTTGTCTTTGGACTTGATAGGAGCATGAAGATGTCTCTCACTGATGCCGGAACATTTGGGGGATTTTATCAGAACATCTAACTTTTAAATATTTTATGGCCGTGAACTCCAGAAATTGAATGACGGGCCAAGGGCTACTTTTCTTAGCTGAGATGGCTGGCTGGGAAAATGGGGGGGGGGGGGGGGGAAGCACTAGAACAATAAAAAAAAAAAAAGTCTGTACCGCCCAAAGGCAGTGTCTTTATCTATTTCCTTTATTTCCTAATCGATTTGACGGTCCGAAGAACCTAGAGTGCACCTGCCTGCTACCCTCACTTACGTCGTCGCGGCATCGATTTTACTCCGATGGGACGCGCCGGAGTCCAACTATTCCTCCTGTTACTGCAACAAAGGAGAAGAGGCCGGAAAGTTCTCTTGGCAAGCTGTGGCCCACCGTTAGGGTGCTGCTGTGTCAGGTCTGGCCTGATTTATAGCCCACCCTTACTCTCCTGTCCTCGCTAACTCTCAGCAGTGCCCTTACCTTGGACCAATCTAGCTCTATGTGTGCACGTGTGTGTGTGTGTGTGTGTGTGTGTGTGTGTGTGTGTGTGTGCGTGTGTCTGTGTGTCTGTATGTGCGCGCGTGCATGTGTGTGTGTGTGTATGTGTGTGTGCATGCGCACACATGTGTATGTGAGTGTGTGTGTGTGTGTGTGTGTGTGTGTGTTTGTTTGTGTGTGTGTGTGTAAGTGTGCGCACACATGTGTGTGTGTGTGTGTGTGTGTGTGTGCACATTTCTGTATATGAGTGTGTGTCCATGTTTGTATACATGTATGTGTGTGTGTGTGTATGTGTGTGCGTGCAATCGTGCATGTGTTTGATATGTGTGTGTGTGTGTGTGTGCACAGTGTGCACCTTCACCACTGCACGCTGTGCTCTAGCCGGGCATCCTGCAGCAGCGGGCACAGTAGGGCAACGTGCCCAGCCACTCTAATGAACTTCTGGCAGGTGTGTACAAACACGCGCCGCTTGCAGCAGCGCCACGCCACGCAACAGTGGGCATCCGTTAATTGCCACGCTTTGTATTCAAAGGATCCTGAAATGAAGCATCATGCTGCCTTTTAGCTGTGAAGTCCTCTTCAGAACCATGGAGAGAGAGAGAGAGAGAGAGAGAGAGAGAGAGAGAGAGAGAGAGAGACTTGTACCTCCATGCTCTCGTTCTCGCTAACAGTGATAGCATGCTGTGTTGCGGTCATTCTAATAACAGCGCTATGAATTTAAGTTTGAATTTGAAAGTGGGAGATAAAGGTATTAGGAAAGAGAGAACGGGAGCTTATTCAAATAGCTCGGGCTGGCGCTTTGTTCTGAGCAGCAGGGGGCGCTATGGCTATCCCACCGCGGTCCACCACAGAGCAGCGGAGTTCACCTTCCCTGCAGGAAACACACGCCGCAGCGGCTCAGCCGTGGGGAACAATGCAGATATCGCTTTTCTCCAAGGAGCTGCGGATCAATGCGAGAGCCTCCTGGCCTGTCTCACCTGCTTGGGCCCGTGAAGAGCAAACGGCTCCTTCTGGTCGCTCTCACCTTGACCATGTGAGGGGGAGATGGATCCTCCCTGCCTGCTTGACCCCGTGAAGAGGAAACGGCTCCTCCTAGCCTCTATTGCCTTCTTGACAATGGGTGGCTCTCATTCAGCTTTTGTACGTCCTCCTTTCCTCCTCGGGCCTCGATCCTCACTGATCTACATAAAGAATGATGGGGCGGCAACAATTGGATAGTCTATCCAGTTTTAGTTATTGTTAAGTCGGTTGTGGCAGAGGAAGAAGGCGATCACGTACTGTAGACTACACCACTGGATGAATCTTCCCGACCTGCTAGGCTCTGTGAAGAGGAAATAGATCCACCTGGCCTATCTCACCTGCTTGACCCCACGAGGGGGAAATGGGGCCTCCTGGTTCATGACTTCTTCATTTCAATGGAAAAGTTTATTTCATTAGCATTTTCTTTTCTCTCAAAAACAAACCCTTAAATACGTTCATTAAAAACAAATTTAGAATGAGCCTTTCTTAATGAGCTCTGAAATACGGCCGTCTGATGTGCCATGCGCCGTTAGGAAGCTCAGCTGTTGCCTCTCGCGTGCCTCTGCCCGCCTCTCTGCCCACCTCTCTCTCCGTCCCTCGCCCGCCCCTCTGCCAGTCTCTGCTCGTCTCCATCTGAGGCGGGTTCACCCGGGCCAATCGGCGCCATGACCGCTGGCACGGCACCGAACCAGAACCGGAGCGGCTGGTGCCGTCGACCTCAGCTGGGAGATGGGCACGGAGATGGGCACAGCAGCCAGCATCGCTCAGGAGGTGGCAGAGGGGCCATTTTAGCAGGCGGTGGGTTCATCTGAATCAGATGGTGGGCGATATTTACTCAGTCACCCCCAGTAGCCCCGCTCCCCACGGATCAGAGGCTAAGCAAATGTTGGCTTGTGCATGAAAGCAGTAGACTCTTAAAAACAAATGTGTTGTCCCTATATCTGGACACAGGGATGTGTTACAACCACACAAGTTGTGTTGTTTTCAACACATTTGTTTTAAAGCCCCCCTTGGTAGGATTAGCTATTTCCCCCTCTGCTGGAGAAAGTGTGCATGCTATTTCTTATTATTGTAACTGTGGGAAAAAACAATAAAGCATATGCTGCTTCTCACTTCTCTTACCAGTACAGTAAGTCCCAATGTTGCAAGGTTGGTTTTCGGCCAGGGGATGCTAGGGGGAGTGGGGGACGTCACCATTTTCACCAGAACAGATCATTTAATCATCCAAATTATTTCTAAACGGGTTTATTAAGGTCCCCTTTAAGAGTGTAGACTCCCTTAAACAATGTCTGCCCCACACTAAAAGGGACACTTACACAGTGGGACTGCAGATGGGCATCTTTTAGCACAGGTAGCTGATTTCTTTTACAGGTGCACAGGTAGCATTCCAGCTGCACAGGTAGAATCCCAGCTGCAAGTTTTACAGGTGCACAGGTAGCATCCCAGCTGGATCTTTTATAGATGTGCGGGTAGCACTACAGGTGCATCTTTTATAAATGTGCAGGTAGTGCTCCAGCTGCTTTCCTTTTCATGCACCATGTCTGACAAGCCATCTGTCTAAACAACTCGGTGCCTGTCCATAAATGACAACGTGTGTGTGTGTGTGTGTGTGTGTGTGTGTGTGTGTGTGTGTGTGTGTGTGTATTGTATTCACTGTATTATTCTTGGCAGACAGCAGGAGTGAGAGTGAAAGCTGGCAGTGTGACTCCTGAATGGAAACAGATAGGTAAGGATAGATTAGAAATGACCAACAGAAGATCAGGCTTCTCTATAGAGACAGGTAGAGAAAGAGAGAGAGAGAGAGAGAGAGGTGAGAGATAACAGCTAGACAGTTGATGGAGGGCAAGTGGAACCACTAGCTGATGATGTCCTGGTGGAGGAGACATTGTATAGCCGGTGACATGGCACACCTGCCTAATTACAGATCTCCACACATGTCAAGCGCACAGGAGCTGAGAGGCTGAGGGAGACTGATCAGGAGTCGGCCTGTTCCATCCAGCACACTCACACACTACAGCAGAAGGACTTGTCAGGTTCAGAGAGAGTGCACAAGTCATAGGGGACCTGGGGAAAGACAGATAGAGAGACAGCGAGGGATAGAGTGATAGAAGGAGAGAGAAGGAGATAGGGAGAGAGAAATAAAGAGAGAGAGATAGAGAGAGGACATAAGAAGATAGGGAGAGAAGATCACGTGACCCGTCCATGGCGTTGCACACGCACTGAGGGAGCTCCTGACATGTAGTCCTCTTTTCGAAATATATACCTATTTAAATAGACTATTTTGGTTTAATTTCGCCTGTTAAATCTCTTAAATGTCGACGGCGCGCAAGCAGTTGACTCTGACACCTTCCTCCTCATCACAAAAGAGAAAATCAAAGCACCCGGACAGTCGGGCTAATTCGGCTAATTCAGCTGGCTCAGCTAGCTCTAGCATGGCGGACCCTATGGCAAGACTGGAGGGTGTTCTGAAGTCTGAAATGTCAGCAATGAGGAGTGAGTTATCTTCTCACATGAAGACGGTGTGCTCCAAAATTGATTCACTGTTTGGCGAACAAAGGGAACATAAGAAAATTTTACATGATCATGACCAGCGTCTGGACACCCTTGAGCAACAAGTAGTTGAGCTACAAGACCGTAGCAGACGCAACAATCTCCGCCTGATAGGTCTTCCTGAAGGCACGGAAAAAGATTATCCGGTGGGCTTTCTCAGACATTCTTTACCAGTCTGGTTTCCCTCTCTGGCGGATAAGGAAATCGAAATCGAAAGAGCCCACCGCATTTACTCAAACTTCCAGGCTAAAGCCAACAGTACGAAGAGACCCCGAGTGCTAATTTTCAAGCTCCTCCGGTACAACGACCGAGATGTCATCCTCCGTGAAGCTAGGATCAACGGGCCAGTTCGTCTGGAAGATGGAGTGAACCTCAGCTTCTTTCCTGACTATTCACCCACCACTGCAAAGAAGCGGAGCGCCTTCGCGGCTGTGAAGAAGGAGTTAAAAGGAAAGAGATGCCAGATCTTTCTTCAGTATCCGGCCATGCTTAAAGTTACGCTGAACGGAGGTGAGACTAAGCTGTTCCAGACAGTGGAGGAGGCTCAACTATTCTGCGATTCACTGCCTGACGCGCAACCCACAGGTATTGATATGGACTGATGAAGATACTGCAGCTGTAGCTTAGCCTATGGCTTCCCAAGAGAGACATTGTAAGACTTAATAATTCGTCTTTATCTTTACATGGTCTCATTAACGGTCCTGATATGTTAGACATTGAGATAGGCTGCATAGGCTACTCTACTAATTCATGTTTGTAGATTGGCATAGCGTTTTCAACTGAACAAGTATTGTTTTTCTTGTGTGTTTTGGAGGAGCAGGCGAATTTCATTTAGCAATATCTTTAAATGTTTTGTGTACATACAGTATACCTAATAGTTCATGTTTGATAGGCTTTTACTTTGTTTTATGCATCAGATAAGGACTTGTGTCGGCACCTACAGTGTGCAAACCATTGCTGATGTCACGGATTGATAAAAGGGAATATGGCAGAAATGGGCTCGTTCTATGCCTAGTCTGCAATAGGGTGAGGGAACCTGTTCTCTATGGATCTCTGTTCTTTGATCCTGGGGTGGGTGGGGGGTGGGACATTGGTAAACATCTTGAAATATATTTAGGCCTTATTTTTGCTTTATCTTTTTCATCAACCCAAGTATTTGATAGTTATGACTGACTTAAACATTTTGAGTTGGAACGTGAATGGTTTGAATGGGCAACATAAACGTGTATGCTTCCTAGAGTTGTTGAAAAGGAGAAAGATAGACCTAGCTTTGATCCAGGAAAGTCATCTTAGAAAAGAAGATGTTCATAGATGCAACAATAAATTTTATAAAGTCATATCATCTTCAAGCGCAAATGATAAAACTAAGGGTGTCATTATATTACAACGGAGGACTTTGTGCATTGATATTATTGAGCAGGATAGTGATACAGATGGTAGAATTACTCATGTAAAGGCCTTGGTTGAAAATAGGAAGTTGGCTCTTCTCTCTGTTTATGCTCCATCAACATATGACCCTAATTTCTTTTCTAAACTGACCAGCTACCTTCTTAATATGACCGACTGTGAGGTTTTGATGGGGGCTGATATGAATGCAGTGATGTCACATGATCTGGATAGGTCAGGAGTGAGTGAAACCCACTCACAGGCTATTTCTACTGATAAACTTAGGTGTTGTATCTCCTCAATGTCTTTGGTAGACTCGTGGCGTTTAATTAATCCTTCTGTAAGAGCATATACATTTTTTTCGTCTAGGCACAAATCCTATTCTAGGATTGACTTTTTATTTATTTCTTGCTCTCTTTCCTCATCATGCTCTAGCTCAGACATTTGTCCCATGTCTTTATCTGACCACAGTTGTAATGTCATGAAGCTTTCGCTAGTTAATAGACCTCCACGTGCTACACGTTGGCGGTTTAATACAACACTACTTTATAATGAATATTTTTGTAATTCATTTAAAGCCAATCTTTTGGAGTTTATTGACATCAATCAAGGCTCAGTAGATGATCCCCGCATTCTTTGGGATGCAGTCAAGGGCTTCATCCGTAGCTTCTCTATTTCTTTTTCATCGCATCTTCGAAAGTCCAGATTGCAGAAAATATCTGATCTTGAATCCCAGCTTGCATCATTAGACGCATCCAATCAATCATCCTTTTCTGTCCAAACAACCACTAGAATTAGTGTTTTAAAGACTGAATTAAATCAGTTACTTAGATCTAAAGCAGAGTTTCTCATTCAAAGAACCAGGCAAAATTATTATTTCAATGGGAGTAGGCCAAGCCATCTCCTAGCTTTACAACTGCGCAATAACGAAAAGTTTGCTAATATTCCTGCCATAAAGCTAACTTCTGGTGAGGTCACTACTGACCCAAAGAGCATTAATGACACCTTTCTTTCTTTCTATTCTAGTCTATATACATCTGAATCTACCGGCAACAATGCCACATTCTCCTCCTTTTTTAGCTCCCTTAATCTACCTAATTTATCTAATTCTGAATCAGCGTCCTTAGCCAAAACAATAACTCTTCAAGAACTAAAAGAATCACTGAAATACATGAACAAGGGTAAATCTCCAGGTATGGATGGAATTCCAGCTGAATTATACGCCACTTTCTGGACAGAGCTTGGTCCTCTCTTATTAGACATGATAAATTACTCAATTAAACATGGATCCTTTAGACAAGACATTAATACTTCTATCATTTCCCTACTTTTGAAAAAAGATAAGGACCCGACCTCTTGCTCTAGCTACCGTCCAATTTCTCTCCTTGGAACAGACGTTAAACTGTATGCCAAAGTATTGTCGCGACGCTTAGAATCTGTTATGACCAAGTTGGTCCATGAAGACCAGACTGGTTTTATTAAAACACGTTCAGCATCTGACAATCTCCGACGTCTTTTGCATATAATATACTCTGCTGAGCAGACAATTGCTCCCTGTGGAGTTTTCTCTTTGGACGCCATGAAGGCCTTCGATCGCCTTGAGTTTGATTATCTTTGGTCTGTTCTGGAGCATATGGGTTTAGGCCCTGACTTTATTGATATGGTCAAGGTATTATATAGTAATCCAAAAGCAATAGTGTTAACTGGACAGGTATGTTCTAAGTCTTTTTCCCTTGGGAGGGGTACACGTCAAGGCTGCCCGCTCTCCCCATTATTGTTTGCTTTGTCCTTAGAACCATTAGCTCAGGCTATTCGGCAATCAGAGCATATTTCTCCTATCAGTATAGGAAATACGTGTCATCACATCTCTCTGTATGCTGATGACATTCTGTTATTTGTAAACAAGCCTGTCTCATCAGTACCTCATATTCTATCTTTGTTCGACCATTTCAGTGATCTTTCAGGTTATAAGATAAATTGGAGCAAATCATGTTTTCTACCCCTTAACTTTGACCCTAGCTCTTTGCCGCTTCCTAGCACTGCACCAGTTGTCACCTCTTTCAAATATTTAGGGATCGACATATATCCTTCGTTACATAATATTACAAGCAAAAACTTTAAAAAAATCCTTTCTGATGTGAGTACAGATCTGTCAAACTGGTCACATTTACCTAAGTCATTATACGCCCGGATCTCTGTAGTTAAGATGAATGTTCTTCCCCGTGTGAATTTTTACAGTGCCATGATACCTTTACCGCCCCCTATTCATTTTTGGGACCAACTTAATTCCATCCTCAGGAAATATATCTGGAATGGGAAACGTGCAAGGATCAAGCTGTCCACTATACAACGCAGTAGGCTAGACGGAGGTCTCTCCTTTCCTAACTTTAAGCTCTAAGCCCAGTCATTTGTATTACGCCCATTATCAGCCTGGTTTGACTCAAATACCAAGGTGGCGTGGAGAGCTATAGAAGAGTCCATTGTAGCTCCTTACAACTTAAAGGATTTGGTTTTCTGTAAAATTTCTACTCGGCAATGCACCCTCCGTTTTGGCCCCATTATAACCTATTTATTAACCACCTGGAAGGCATTAGAAAGACAAATAAGATCCACACCAAAATGGCATCTTTACTTCCCACTTTTCAATAATAACAATTTTTTGTCTGGGAATGTTCCATTTAGATGCCCCCAGTGGACAGATTGCAATATTACGATTCTTGGGGACCTTTTTGATGACAAGGGCTTGAGGTCATTTCAAGATATAAAGGCTCAGTACGATATACCTACCTCCTCATTCTATATGTATCTGCGGATCAGATCAGCTCTCAGTGCCCTTGGGGTTCCTCTCCACACAAAATTACCAGTGCACCCTATTCGTAATTTTATATACCTCAATAATTGTATCCCTATGTCTGTTTCCTCTATTTACTCATCTCTTCTAAAAAGCTTATACAGACCTCTTGGAGTAATGGCAGTTTGGTCAAAAGATTTGGAATGTGACGTAAAAGATACTTTCGCTGATCAGACATGGGACACTATCACTATGTCATCTAAAAACCCAAATCATCAGATGATTCATTGGAAACTGGCACATAGAGTATATCTGACACCATTGAAACGATTTCATATGCGCCTCTCTACTTCTCCTAATTGCAATTTATGTTCAGACGGGGTACCAGGGACTTTTCTACATTTTTTCTGGGATTGTTCAGCCCTGGTGTTATTCTGGCAACGGCTAGCTAATGACATATCAATCCTGATAGATGCAGATGTTGTTTTAACACCTAGCCTGTTTTTTCTGAACGACTTTTCAAACCTCTCATTGACACTCTTTCAGAGAAACCTGCTTCTGGCTACTTTTACAGCAGCTAAGAAACTGTTAGTAAGTCGCTGGAACCCCCCACATTCTATGTGTAGACGGCTATGGGCTCTCAGTTTACTTGATATTATTTCCATGGAGCTTTCAACTGCCCGTATACATGGTGCTAGATCGCAAACTTTGATGAGGTGGAATTCAGCTTTTGATCAGGTTAAAACATTCATTGTTGATACTCATGTCTAATATGGCTTATTATTATTGTTAATTAATTTATTTTATTTTCATTACTTTATTTTATTACTGTTTGCAAAATATGCTACGTCTTATTTTTGTCTTGGGCAACAATGTGTACATTTATGCAATTGTATATTTCTTGTATATTGATATACATTTCTGTTTACATAATCCTAATTCAATCAGATGTTTACCACAGGGCTGGTTCTTGGGTGGGTATGGGAGGGGTGGGTGGGAAGGGGGGGGGGGGTTCTATGCCTTTGTATTTGATGTAACTGATTTGTGCATTATTACAAAATAAAAACAATTGATCACAAAAAAAGAAGATAGGGAGAGAGAAATAAAGAGAAAGAGAGAGAGAGGACATAGAGGGAGCGCTATGTTCCGTGTCGCATTCTAAGCTGAATTTAAAAGCACCTGCTGATCAAAGAGCCATTATGCCTCCGACGGAACCTTCAGAACGGACCATCTGAGGCGTGCCAGCGTTAAAAAGTGAGCGAGGCGCTCTCCTCCTCAGCCTCTCTACTTCACTGGCCCCAGCAGGGCGGTGCTCAGAATGACGATTATGATGCCATCCTCTCCGCTCCTCTCCGCTCCTCTCCACTCCTCTCCGCTCCGCTCCTCTCCTCTCATCTCACCCTCGGTGAACATTCCAGAAGAGACGTTGGCACATGCCAAGCAGCCGCCGTTCTGCCATTAGGCAGCGGTGCCACGTAAATCAACAAAACATCAGCAGCTATAACAGGAAGTGATGCCGCCACAGAGTTCTGTATGGTCGCACTGATGGGCCCCATTTGCAGTGATGTCTTTCCACCACCACCCCCTATTGAGAATAGTTTTGTTTTGATTGGTCAGAATTCACTTAAGTGAAGGTAAGGACTAGTATGTGTCTGTCCCAACCACCACTATACAAGGATACAAGGAGGTTTATTTGTCACATGCATATGATTACTACAGTAAAGAATGCAGTGAAATTGTCAGTTCCAGTTCACTATAAGATACATGCTCTTGATAAGCATTGGCTGGTGTTGCCATTTTCTTTAAGAGATGCTTACTATGTAACCACTGTCATAGAGCAGCAGTCCATAGCAAGATGTTATTTGCCTCTTCTTTCTCTCTCTCTCTCTCTCTCTCTCTCTCTCTCTCTATCTCGCTCTCGCTCTGTCTCAAATTCAAATGAACATGAGCTTTATTGGCATGACAAAAAACTCAATTTGTATTGCCAAAGCATTTCTGCATACAAGTGCATAACACACATAAATATCTGTACATAACACATATATAAATATCTGTGTTTGCTGTCTCTCTCTCACCCTGTCAGTGTCTGGCTGTGTGCTGAACACCATGTGCATGTGGTGTGTTGATTAAGGAGTCTGCCCTGTTCCCTGGTGCACCTTTGATATGCTAAACCTGCCGCAGCTCCTACTGGAGCTCTGAGGGCGGTGGGAGCACATGATGCCAAGACCCTCTCCTCCTCCTCCACCCCCACTGAGAGAGAGGGAGGGAGGGGATAGAGTGAGAGAGAGAGAGGGGGTAGAGTGAGAGAGAGAGAGAGAGAGGGAGAGAGAGAGAGAGAGCTGGGGGATAGAGTGAGACGGGGAGAGAGAGGGGGGTAGGGTGAGAGAGAGTGAGAGAAGGGATAGAGTGTAGAGAGGGGTAGAGAGGGAGAGAGAGGGGGTGGAGTAAGAGAGGGGCAAGAGAAGGGGATAGAGGGAGAGAGAGGGGATAGAGAAAGAGAGAAGTGTGTGGGGTGGGACTTTGACTTTTGAAAACCTTTTGGTAACTCATCAGCTGATAAGAGGCATCTAGAAAGCTACAGTGTGCTAGCCACTGTATATCATCAGTGCTTAATGAGAGACATGGAGCAATTCATGAGAAACCATGAGTCTAGGACAGATTACAGATTGAAGTACCAGTTACTCTTGAACAATTTAGCATCAATGCTTAAAAAGCATGTCTGGGAATGATTAGCTAATAGATTAAATGCTATACAACAACTACAGCTCAGATCACCTATAAACCAACCAATTAGTACCAGAGTTTTTCGAGATGCAAGTGCATGTGCATGTGTGTGTGTGTGTGTGTGTGTGTGTGTGTATCTCTGAGAGAGAGAAAGAGAGAGAGAGAACGCAAGTAAGAGCACTGTTCCATGTCTTCTTGCCATATATCCTTTTGTCTCACCCTTGTGAAGTATCATATTGATTGAAATCTCATACACAGCTTCTGTACAACGATTTCAGCCATTGCAAACAATGCTGGAATACCTTCAGATCTGCAAGAAACACGACCAATCTGACGGCAAGCTCAACCTCTCTCTATGACGACTCCAACATCATCACCTCCACACATTGTCCAACAGTTACACCGAGGACTAGTGAATCACACGGTGTCCTTTTCTCTCTCTCTCTCTCTCTCTCTCTCTCTCTCTCTCTCTCTCTCTCTCTCTTTTTCCCACTCTTTCTCATTTCCTGCTCTGTTCTCTGTGTTCCTCTCGTCCGCGGGCGTCTCTTGTTTGGTTGCGGGGCCCATGGGGAAGGGTGGGGAGCAGAGACGCATGATTGCAGGGATATTAGCTTGTCTGTGGGCTGATGCAGTATTGATCGCTGGCTCAAGCCAGGAAGGCCTGGATGAGACTGAAATTCAACAACAAGGCAGAACAAAGGTGTAAAAGAAAGGCAGATGGGCTGCTTCTATGAAAGATAAATAACACACTATACCCAGCGCTAGCTTCACTGGGGAGCGTAATGACATCCATGGCTTCGGTACCGTGTTTCTTGAAGACTATTGCTGGACAAATGCAGGTTGTGTGTATCGTGTGCCAAACTGTATTTCAACTTTATTTCAATAAACATGCAATTTTGTAGTTATTTCACAACCTTACCAATGCAATGCATTGGTAAACAATCCTCAGCTTTATCTGTCATGAATACACCTGTACCAACCATCTATGTTTATGTTTATTTCCTATGTTGTCTTTTATTGCAAAGGCTAAATAACGTAAACAACAGTTGTAACACAGTACTGTGAAAGAAAATGTGTATGGATAGATAGAAATAGTCGTTTGAGAAAGTAAGTGTTAGAGGTTGTGGTCTGATTTATTTACCTACTAATGGTATTCAGATGCAGGTTAAATACTGTTGAGGTCGACTGTCTGAAAAAGATGTAGTAGTGTTTCCAAAAGAGGTAATATTTAATCAAAGAATGTTTGGGACATAATTTCAGACCATGTTAGAGTACAAAGTGCACAGTCAATATGATGTATTTTATATCACAGTGTACATTTGTTTTATTGATTCAATTTCAGAATGTGCATTATAAATGTCACACATCTCAGTGAATAATCCGTTTTCCTTCCATTCCAAATCTCCCTAATGGTGTTAATAATCACCCCTGGAAATGTGGGAAACAACAGTGTGAAGTACGGACTACACACACGGCACTCAGAAGCTGGAAATGTGGGAAACAACAGTGTGAAGTACGGACTACACACACGGCACTCAGAAGTCCAGACAGTGGGAGTGTAAGTGAATCCTGCTGGCCTCGCGCCGCCTCTTCCTCATCCAGGTCATCAGCAGGTTTGTGCACAATTCCGAATTTTAGAATTGGCCTCCATTCAATTCGAATAACGATTATTTTTTTTATTATTTTTTTTCAAACTCTCAAATAGGCTAACTATGCAGCTGAGTAAAAGCAACCCTGGTGCTGGGTAGTGTATTGGGAGAGAGGGGGGGCACTGTTCTAAAGACAACCCAGAAGGCTGGGTTACCGAAAATAACCCAACATGAGTAAAAACAACTCAGCAAAATGACCCAGCAGCCTATACCCAGTGGTTGGGTTGAGAAAATAACCCAGCATTTTTTTGAGTGTATATATATATATATTCCCTTGCATGCTATGTTGAAAAAAGCAACTGATGGCGCTCAAGAGCTTATTTCCCTTGTGTGTTTGCCTTGATGCCTGTTCAACACGCTGCTTGGTGTGTACGAGCTGTCTGTGACTCCTCCGCGTGAGTAATCAAGTTGTGTCTCATGTGGGGGGGACAAGATACCTGCCCGTGGCAGCTGACAGACGAGACGAGACGAGACGAGACGAGACGCCAGGCAGGGAGGTGGTTATCCTGAGGCATGTCTCCTCTCCATACCTCCAGCAAGGAGCTGCGCTAATGCGTCGGCCTCCCCGCCGCTTAATGCAAATAAATGGCTTAATAAACAGGGAGGCGACGCATGTATGGGCCTTAGGGAGTCGGCAGGGGCTCCTACAGCAGCCCTCGGCTCTGTGCGCTTTATCAGTCCCCTTCAGAAGGGACGCTAGCACCTGATAGCAGGAGAAAGGTGTTTTTGTGTGAGGGAGGGAGGGAGTGTGTGTGTGTGTGTGTGTGTGTCCGTGTGTGTATGTCTGTGTGTGTGGATGTGTGTGTACGTTTATGTGTATGCGTGTACGTGCATGCTACACACTGTGTTTGTCCTTTCATGTAGCAGAAAAAGTGTGTGTGTTTGTGTGTGTGTGTGTATCAGTGTTTCTGGACTGCATACTATTGTAAAATTGGGATAACATGGAAGAATGCATATCTCCATTTCTTTGACAGTAAAAGTCGTCCTTGAACATCCACACACGTTACAGTCAGTGTGTCTTTGCAATCAGTTCTTTTGGGCTCTGCGGAGGTAGAGAATACCAGTGAGGAGATAGAACACCCACTTACACATTCCATTGAATTGGCCCCTGAAAAGACCAGCACACTTTGGCCGCTTTACATTCAACAAAGATACACTTATCTCCATCAATATCGTTTGGATACACAGAAGCATCGACTAAATTAAATGGCTAAGGTATATGGAGGCCCACGCAGAACAACAGATCCCATAGTGGCTGTCTTTTGACTAACCACAGAAAGGGGGCTAATGTTACATTACATAACATAGTTAAAACCTACAGAATGTGATTTTATCATTGGGTTGCTACAGCATTTATCCTTCAGAAATCATCTGTATGGAGTCTTATATGAAACAATCAAATATAACATTCATGTCCAAAGTGGCAGGCTTGAACAGAAAGAAAAATACATTTATATTTAGCGTATTAAGTGCTCTTTCCATGACATGAGTTGGATGAGCGTGTTTGACTTGGGCTATTTGATGCTTTTAAATCAGGTCACTTTATGATCCGTGACTAACGCATTTACACAAAATGGCAAATAGCATGACAACGTCCAATTATTCTCAATCCCGCTCCCGCTAGAGCATGTCGTGGAACAGCAGCAGCACACTTCCGTGAAACGGCACACAATTCCGAGCCCTTCATCGGCCGGATAATGATGGAAAAGGATCTGATTGGGGGGATTGGTAGGCCCGTACAAAAATCTGGAGGCACGCAGTCGAAAAGGAAGTAGAGAACACATACAGTATGTTTAAATGAATTATGGTAATTATTTATGCTTTTTAGGGGATGCTCTTATCCAGAGTGACTAACAGTCAGAGGGCCTGATGCCTATGCATGAGATCTCCGACACTAACCCTATATATAGCATACTATTCATGTACAAACATGAGATGTGATATATGGTCTTTTGGGGCCCCACCATCGACCTCAAGCGGCGCTGCCTGGAAGACGATAGGGTTAGTGTTAGGGTCAAGGGTTAGGGTCAAGGGTGAGGCAAGGCAGTGTTTTCTTGGAGTCGACGGTGGCAGCTTTTTCTTGAAGTCGACGATGGGGGCCCAAAACACCATAAAGCATGGGATGTACAATGCATAATGTATTACTGTGAGATACTGTATCTATATTCTGCATCTGAATAAGCATAGAGAGGATTAATCATTTCGCAAAGTGGCTTGTATTTTTTAAATGTTTGCAACATCTGACCTTCATGAATTTAGAAGACAGATTATGCTTATTGGAAACACAGGCTCAGGACAGTAATTCAACTGCAGAGTTATCACATATTCAAAGGTGCTTTGTGCACTTCTTGGTGTGTAAAATACTGATCGCAACAGCTGTTTTGTCATAAGGTCAAAGACACCTACATTACACAGGGTTGCCCACTAAAGTTAGTGTATTTACTAGTGAACGTGTTTATTACGATGAAATTAGGTACTGTATGTTCAAGACAACTTCAAACAACACGCCTCAAACAGAGCTGTACATTTTGCCTTTGTACAGTATGAGCGTATGGTTTGAGAAGAGGTACAGTATGACTGTCTTCTGGGATCTAATCTGAAAACAGTAGCTTGCTTCCTTATTTTTACCTCCGCCAAG
>NC_085017.1:5283077-5285577 GCF_963854185.1 Sardina pilchardus
AACTTAACTTCTCTCCTCTCCCCGCCGCAGAGCCGCTCCTCCATCACGCTCAGCCCAGCGTTCACGCTCACCGAGACGCCACCGACACTACCGACTCAACTAGAAACTACCGGCCTGTTTGGAATCAGACTGCTACCTGCTTTGACGTTTGGTTTTGAAAAGTTTTCATGTGTTGCCTGAGATAGGCTGCAGGTGCCTGGGTGCAAATAGAGACTACATTTCAGTTTCTTAAGTTTTGTGAGATGTGTGGTGTGGAATCTACAGTAGTAACCTTGCAAGTGTACAACTGACACAACTGATTTTTATTTTCCCACGTTTTTTTTTTTTTTTTTTTATCTCTCTCTTGTTGTAATGAGAGAAAGTATTATAAAAGTATTAAATAATTATATCATTTATATCAATGTGATATCAATCTGAATACACATTTCTGGGCTTAACTGAACAGAAAGACAAAGTACATAAAACCATTCGGTGATCTTAGAATCACTGGGATAATCAGACTAGTCTTGTACCACACCACGGTAATCTTTAAATCCATACAATTCTTCTAGTCTGGCTAAAGACTGAAATATTATGAGAGTCAGTCTACTGTCTTTAAACTGGTAAAAGTTTCACCAAATATTTACTCAACAACTGTTCTCCTAGCATATGAGGAGTGGAATAGGGTGTGTGGTGGGGTCATTTCAGGTGAGGAAGAGGAGCCTGCTGTGGCCTTGACCATATCCCCTTCCCCATCTGGGAGGGCCCAGCGTTGCCGTAGTGTTCTTCATAACTCAGCGTGAATCAGCTGTTCCCTGCTTTAACATCCACCCTCTACAAGAGTGATTAAAAAGGCCTCCGCATCTGCTGCAGGCAATTTACTATGCTCCACAAAGAAGAGAGAAAAAACAGAAAGAAAGAAAGAAAGAAGGAAGGAAGGAAGAAGGGAAGAAAGAAGGGGAAAAGAAAGATAGGGCAGATGAGTGTGCTGACTTGGCACACTACGCACGAGAAAGAAAGAAAGAAAGAGACAGAAAGAAAGAAGAAAGAAAAAGTAAATGACTAACTAAAGACAACTGTGTGAGAATGCATTCCAAAGATTTAGGTCCAATTAGACCAAGCGCTTTGGACGGGGCTGCAATAACGCTTGGGATCATTAATTTAGTCTAGTTGGCCTTGAATGCAAATCTATAACAATAACAGTGAGAGAAATGCGCCTCAGAGTTTGTTATCCTCCAGCTCCTAAAGTGGAGAGCTGACTAGCATCAGATGTATTACCTAGAACTGCTCATGGCATGAAAAGAAAGGCAAAACAAATCCTCATATACAGATACATGTTTTAGGAATACTGTATGTTCAGCAAAAAAACAATACCCCAAGTTAATTTAAATTCATAATGTACATAGACAAGTCTATTTCTGTGGCTTTGGGGATCATAAAGTAATGATTGACAGGAAATAAAAAGGTATCATTACAGCATTAGTGCCCGATCTAGTATATATACTGATACATGTTTTAGAAACATTTTAAGGTAAACCAATACCCAAGTTTTTTTTTTTTTTACATTCCTAATATACAAAGAGTATCACTCCTATATCACTCTCAGGGCTTAATATATTGGGCCTTTGGGGATGGTAAAGTAACGATTGACAGGAAATCAGAGGTGAGAGCGGAAGTGCTGATACGCAACTGGTCACTGCGCTTATGCCCACAGGCCAATGGGGACCAGGGTTCCATCCCTCCCCACCTCCCCTATTCACTTACTGTCACTCTTGTCATTGTCCTATCAGATTAAAGGCCGTAGCCAAGCCTGATCTCCCCAGAATGCACTAAAGTCATGACGGCCCTCACCACAGCGTCCTGATAAACCCCTGCTGTAGCTCCGGCGAGTCCTGCTTAAGCTCAGATGTCAGTGTAGCATCTTGGGCCAGTCGCTAACGGCTCCCCACAGACGACGGCTGTCTAAGTGTGTGAAGCAAAGCCATTCATCATGTGAACAGATTACCGGCTAGTGCCATCACCTATAGTTTTCTTTTGGCCCTTATCGCTGGCACATACATGACACTCCATGTTGTTTTTTTGTTGTTTTTTTTATCAAGAGTACCTGATGCTAAGTGCTAATGAGAGGATCGATGGCTTTATTGATTGGACATGCTAGCAGGGCACTCCAAGGAGGTGGACACTGGGGTGACAGGGCCAGCGTTTCCTGACTGTTCTCCTGTCGCTCAGGCTGTGTGCTCAGACTAATGCACTTCTTTCACCTCCTACTAGCGCTCAAACTCAGTTGTTCCCTATGGAGCAGCGTGACTGACAGTTGCAGTGCGACTTGCATTTATAAAAGTGGAATAAAACAGACATAGAGAGCTGCTTTAAAAACAAGAGGTGCTCAAAGTTAAAAATAGTTAAACTTAGTAAAACGGTTCAACTTTGCAGGGCGTGTTTTCATCCTCCTGCAGTGGATTGTTGCTTAGCTGCCTGCCTTAGCTAAGTTAGGGACCTAGAGATTTAGCTAAATATAACG
>NC_085017.1:5295577-5298077 GCF_963854185.1 Sardina pilchardus
ACTGTGTTTAATTACCTCAGAGTGATACCCAGTTGGTTTGAAAATATTGGGCTTGAATTCACCTCCTGTACAATTATTATCTGAGAATGTGGGTCAAATTAATTCACAGAGCTGACAATTCTATTTTCAACATAACAAAAACAACCCAAATCGGAAGTCTCCCTGTACTGTAATCCAAAAATATTGTGAAACATGATAGAACTTGCGAAGCAGTCACATTTCACAGTCACAAACAATCATGTACTGTATGTAGCTAGTTTATTTTTGGACACGCAAACGAGAGAAATGCTTTGAAACGCACTCACTAAGAACTGACGAAGCAAGGACATTAGGTTCCCGTTTGAGCAAATATGCAGATATCATCGTTTCCTAAACTTCTCTACAGAAAAGCGAACAAAAGACTGCACAATGGGATTAAATATGCAATGATGAGAGGGTAAAGAGAGAGAGGCACACACACACACACACACACACACACACACACACACACACACACACATACACACCTGTGTCTATGATTGCATGCAACACAATAGCAGTATAATATGCTTCTCTCATGCTCTGCCAGTTCTCATCTGCATCCTCTATGGCTTGGGCTTCTCTCTGTTAGCCTAAAGCTTCTAATTTTAATGTGGAATTAAACGTGGGCCTGAGTCTTGAATGTGCATTGTGCATGCATGGGGAAAATAATGATATTTGATGCTGAAGTGTTTGAAGCTTGATGAGGTAAAAAGGTAAGGTAAAAATCAAACCCATTCACAGGAACCTGGACACAAGTTACAGTCTATGATGTAATTCAATATCCTTTAATAATAAACAAAGCAAATAAAACAACAATAACATCTACCAAAAAACAAGCCAAAAAATGTAAAGTTAGAACTGAGGACATTAACTTGATGTGCTGCTGACATTTATGATCATTTATGATGTTTAGCATTGCTGAGCAGATCAGATCATGTGCCATCTTCTCAGCGCTATCTTCCTCATTATGTGGGAGAAGTGGGGAAGTGCTGTGGCTCGACTGGTTACAGTGTCCAAGTGTCCATACCATGTCCAAGTCCACGTAACCACGGTGACATGAGTTTGAGTCCAGCCCGGGTCATTTCCTGATCCCATCTCTCTCTTCCTGTCATTCTCTTCACTGTCCTGTCAGATTAAAGGCATAATGACTTACAACTCTTGTAGTCATTTCTAAAAGTGAAGAAACAAGGACACATACCAAGGTCCTCTTAGGTGAGCCTCTCCACTCGGCGGCCATATTGCAATGCATTCTGGGGACTTATTGGGCATTTGTTTTGTGTAAAACTGCACGTGCGTAAAGCTTCATGACACCAACCTCACTCCAGCGGCGAGACCACCAACAGATGACCGGTGTGATGTACAGTATTCACATGTTGTCAACTTCTGGCGGCAGGTGGGCTGGAATGTGTGCAGGTGACTGCTATGTAACCCATACATTTCTACAGTATAGGAGACTCTTGGAGTGCTGTCTCCTTATGAGTCTCCTTATTAGACAGTCTCTGGACATACACATTTTTATGTATTTATTTATTGATTTATTTTATTTGTTTATTTAAAAGGGACAGTGGACATCGATTGACACGCTTTGTTTACACTCAAAATGCAAATGCACCAGAGTTACAGTACTGTAGCATGAGAGTTCATTTTCATCTGTAGTCCCTTGGCAGGTCAACACATCACCACATTAATACATTACATTAATAAAAAAGAATACTATCTGACTCTCCGCGGGAAGATGAATGCAGTCCAGACACAAGTGAATAAAAATGCTGCTATAAAATCCCTCTCATCTAAACATGTTTCTGAGTTCACCATTTGTCCACATCAGACCAAGTTACTCCAATAATCCAGGTCCTTGTTCCATATGTTAGTGACACACAGTTTCACTGTATCCATTTATTAATATTTCATAGCGTCATTTCCATTCAGGTTACTCTTAACGTTGATCGATTCTCTGTCTGAACTTTTCATCTCACCTGGGTTGTCTCGGCTTCAAGGTGACTGTGCGCGCGCTTTTGCCATGTTGCATAATGGTCTCTGGGATGAAGGATAACTGTGATTTATTGAGAAAGTGAACACGCATTCCTCCATATCTCACCTGTGATTTATGACACGATAGGCAACGAGTGATGGTCCCTTTATCTGATTGGACGTCATGCAAAGTGGACGATCAGGACTGCATCATTACTCACCTCGGGCCCTGTCGGGATGGCCAAGGAGACACACACACACACACACACACACACACACACACACACACACACACACGCACACGCACACATATATACGCACACACACACACACACACACACACACACACACAGATATAAACACACACACAGACATAAACAGAAGCACATAAACACACACATACCCAGACACACACACAAACACACACACACATAGAGACAACCACCCACCCACACTCAGTCAGTCATTCCCATTCTCCTGCCCCTGGCCCGCTGGTCGTCTGCGGGCG
>NC_085017.1:5310577-5323077 GCF_963854185.1 Sardina pilchardus
GTGGACGTGTTTGCATGAGACACAGTAAACGTGCTCAGCAGGGCGGCCAATGGGAGTGGCTCAGCAGTGCGACCAATGGGAGTGGCAAAGCAGGGCAGCCAATGGGAGTGGCTCAGCAGGCAGACCAATGGGAGTGGCAAAGCAGGGTAGCCAATGGGAGTGGCTCAGCTGGGCGTCCAATGGGAGTGGCTCAGCAGGGTGGCCAATGGGAGTGGCTCAACAGGGTGACCAATGGGAGTGGCTCAGCAGGGCGGCCAATGGGAGTGGCTCAGCAGGGCGGCCAATGGGAGTGGCTCCCATCTGCAGTGTGACCAATGGGATTGGTTTCATGTTAACATGCTCAGCAGCAGGCATGGACTGGCCATAGGGCATACCGGGCAATGCCCGGTGGGCCGACGCATATATTGGGCCGAGGCTGTCATAATTTCATAATTATAAAACAAATATTAGGCTCATATATAGCGTACGGCCGCAACGGTAGCGAATCGCGGCCCATTGGTTGACTGCCTTAATGGACATTGAGCCAGTCCAATGAAATCTCAGGCCCCTCCCTGTCTCCCTCCCGGCCTCAAAGCCATATATCGATGGCTTTGCCCGGCCTCATCTCCCTCTTGGAGTTCGACTGGAGTTTGAGACCGTCCGTATATTAAAATGTACAAAGACAAACCACAAAAGCGCAAGGGGGGCGCAGAGAAGTTGCGAGATAAAAGGCAAAAGCCTACAAGTGGATGCAGCAAAAATGTGCTAAAATTACAGAAATGTTTGCCACCACAAGTTCAAACAGGGCCGTCGACATAGCAGCGGTGCAGAAGCAGCACCGAGTGCACAGGCTTGAGAGGCACATGCGAGTGTGCAACAGAGTAGTTACACAGAGGAAGGAGTAGCTATTCAAATTGATTCGGAGGAGGAGGTGAGAGACGTGACCCAGCAGGGACAGATTGAGGAGGAGGAGGTCAGAATAGCTACTGTGAGCCAGGTAAGAAGTAGCCGAAATGTTGGCTGAACTTTTTGGGCGCACAACGAACAATTTAACGTTTGAAATCTGCGACGGCTGCTTCCCCTTGCTTCTTAGATGTATTAACCTGCCTACTATGTAGGATTCAGCACCCAGTTAAGCAAAACAAAGTTTTATAGTGTGAGCGCGTCTTTTTGTGTGGTTTCTGTGTAGGCCTACCCCTCTCGCATGCATTTGAATTGCGAAACCCATCAAATAGAGCTCCCCAGTCCCGCCCCTCCTCCGAGAGAGGTGCTTGTCCGGAAGTAAAATTCTCATTCATTTCTCCCATTGACTTCTGGAAAAATTCGGATATAAAGAGTTTTAGACCATGCCTTAGGCTAACCAGCTACGATGTGACTCATAAGCATATAACTTATAATTTTGAGTGAAAAAATGAACAGAAAATGTAAAAAAAGCGAAAGGTACAAGACTGTGTACATATCTTAAATTCCGAGATAGAGAACTCAAATCCCAGGATGCTTTGCAAACGTACACACATTTCCAACATTTGCAGCCTAAAGATAGTTTAACATGGTTCCATATTAATCTGAGAAAAGAAGATGATTACTTCCTACCGTTTCCATTGAGTAAATTCAACCTTCAAGATGAGAAAACCGTTATTTTTCGGAAGACCACACATCGGTCCTGATCAGCCCTGCAGCCATTTTAAGTTTTGAAGTTCCAGCGAGACGAAGCTGGACGATAGGCGCGGGAAAAGCTGAGTACAGTTTGTTTGGCATTGCCATGGCAACGGCGATCTCTACCAATCAAAGGCTCTGCTTTCACCAGTAGTAGTGGATTTTTTCGTTCGTTGACATGACACAGTTCGCGTCGTTCAGTTCTCCCAGATTATTCGTTCTTCTGATTCGTTCACCAGTTCGTTCAATTGTAATGACGTCACTTTTCTGAACCAATGAGGGAACAGGAAAATGGTCGAAGGAAATCCGTGAAGCATCCGCGCACTGTGGAAAATATCAAATAATTATAGAACCCCTGTTAAACCTAATAAATCTGACCTCGCTAAATATGGGAAAGTTTCTGTTACAAAGTACTATTACTCTAAATGGTGGGCAGACGCCCAAAATATTGCAATATGAACGTCAATTCATACTATGAGTGCTTTCCATCACAATGTGCTAATTAGACTCGTTTTCTCCAGGAATAGTGTTGCGCAGGCCCTCCTCGGCCGGTTGATTCGGGAAGTACCAAGCACAAGTAATGATCCTAGTTGTGGACCGGTCAGAGGCTACAGTGCTGACCTGAATCGCTATACTCATCTAGAAATCAACATCTTACCAAAGCTACAGAGGGTTCAGAGTGTGCTAAGGTTCTAGATGTCTAATTCCGGACTACTATAATAAAACCAGCGACCCATCACAGTATAATACAATGGTCAGTTCTTCTAATAGCATGCCACCTCCACTTGATTAGCCTGTACGGCCAAGAGAACTAATCCTAGTTGTTCCTTGTGGCTCACCGTAACCCAAAGGATATCTAATTGCTGCAAGAAAGCCATGCGGGTCAGAACATGACAGTTTATTTGTCAGGTACAAGTTACTCATACAAACACGTTATAAAAGCACATCTAAATGAATAATATGAAAGTTACAAAATCAAGTTAAAGAAACATTTAGAGAAAACATAGAGAACAATCAGAGGATGAACATACCGGCTCAGAAGATGATGGCTACACACCAGAGTGTGGGAGATCTGAATTACAGAATGACTCCTGGAAGTTCTTGTGAACTATTCTTAAGTAGGCTTCTTACTTTATCTAAGTTCAGATGGAGGTGACTATAGGTCACATGGTTGGAGGGCGACCGGTTAAGGATCATGTTTAGGGACGATATGGGGGATGCTGTGAGTGAGACTGAGAACCATTGTTTCCCTCAGGGTAAACCAAACAAATCATGACAGTGTATATTGTTGGTGGAACAGAGGACAATGTGCATGGTATTTACATTTCTTGCATCCAAGTTAGTTTCTCCTGTGAAAAAGGTAACGGTTAATAGCAGTCACAATGGGGTTATACAATCATGAGGTCAGCAGTTCAAGAGTTTATTAATCCAGGTGTATTAGGACTCCTTACAGACCCCCCCTTGACCCCCATGGGTCATCGTAGGAGTGGACCTAGTGGGGTCATCAGAGTGGAGTCCTTTATTCAAAGTCTTTGTAGGGCTGATGGTTGTAGTTTTCCAAGTAGCAAGGCTGTCTGCGTGTCTCTGCGCAGCGTACGGATGAGGTGTCTGAAGTAACAGCATTGGAGTAGAGTGATGGTGAAGATCACGGCACTGGCGACGACGCATCCTTTGAACACCCAGTCCCACCAGGTGTTGGCATACTGGGCAGAGCGTGTGGTGGAGCTGGCCAGGATCTCAGCTGTCTTTTTGGCCAGATTCGCCTGCACTTGTGCCTGGTTGAGATGGTAATCCGTTTGCTGGATGACCTGTTCAACAAGGTTCATAGTGTCCGAAAGGGCCTTTGTACCCTCCTCGTAGAAAGTGTCCTCCCACCAGGGAGAAACGTCCAGGTCCAATGGAACTTTGCCCAGGATGCTGATCTGCCCCATGGAAAAGTCCTCAGCTACTTCCAGGCAGAAGCTGTGATTTGCTGGACAGGTCAATCCCCCATAGGAAAAGGAATTCATCTCGCTCAGCACACACCACTGTGTACTTGACACCTGAATGGCATCAGCATACCCATGTAGTGACTGAACTTGGATGAGTTTGGTATCATTATGGGAAAAAGGTTGCAAAGTATTACAGGTACATACAATATAGCTAGACGTTTCATGACAACAGTTTCGAGTGGAAAACAATGTCTCAGTCCCCTTCACAGTCATATACCCAGTAATGTGATCCCATTTTAAGACCTGATTCTTTACCACTACACCGAGAGAGCGGATGGTGGTAGAATTTGGAAACACCTGTTCAGGGTGGAGTAAAGGGAAAGTAGCAAAGAAACCAATACAGCCGGTACATTCATTTCCAGTATACATCATCAATGCTGTTAATAACTCTGAATAATGGATATTTTTCATTTTTTCTGACGCTATCCACCTGTTAAGGTCTAAGATTTCTATGAGATCACTTAAGGCATGTCTAGGTGGTTTGCCTAAGCGCAAATCTAGTAATTCTTGTCTGGCGGCAGTGTGTAAATCCTGTGCATATGTTCTACAAGCTAAGGCATGTTCGATGATACGTGTTTGGTTGAAAAGTGTGTGAGTAGCGGTCAGAAGCGCCTGCGCCTCAGATTTGACTGCTTTGATTATGTTTTGGTTGCTATTGGTGAGGTGTTGGAAACCGGTAGAAACCTGATTTGCCAACCATGCTGAATATTGAGATTGATCTGTTATTTTGTATGTGTTGGCAAGTGAATTGGCTGAGCCAAAGAGACCTGACACGTCTGCCAATAGGTCTCGCTTTGTTCTAGCGGGTGAAATCTGGATAGCTAGCCTGTCTTTGTAGTCAGAAATTAAATCATCAATCCGTGCCTGTAACCAAACATAGGTCTCATCTTTTTTGTTACAATGTTGTGTGTATGCTGTCAGTATATTGGAAATGTTATAAGAAACATGTGCCATAACAAGATTCACATCATGTAATAAAGTTTTGTTCACATTTCCTTTGATGAGGCCACCCGGAGGGATGGGTTTAAGTTTGGGACACTGTGTGGGTTTGTGGTATCCGCATGTAGTTAGATTGAAGCAATGTTTAACAGTCCAGGTACAATTATGTATTGCAGTGTATTTTGTAGGGTTATGTTCGCATTGCCCAACACAGTAGGTCCCTTCCCTCCGGACTGTCCATACAAAAGGTTTCGGCTTGTTCTGGTCACCTGTGGGGATGGAAAGGTTGTAAGTTGCATCATGATAGACTATGTGTGTGGCATTGTGTGGCACAGTGTGCGTGCAGCGATATGCTGCTGGTTCTAGGTCCTTTGTGCGGTAGCACTTCTTAAGATCTAGTCCATGATTGTTATTGCGAAACATAATGTTCATGATGCCAATGTCAGAATCCTGGTAGCTTTTAAGCTGATACCAGACAGTGATGTTGTGGAAATTAGTTGGGTACTTCATGTATCCAGTGATGTTTTGTGTAGGGAGATGGGTGGATCCTGCTCTACAACATATTTTGGTGTCGCAATTTGGTTCCGGTGCTAATCCGGGAGGCCATGTAACTGTTTGTTTCAGTGGAATTGTCACATGAGGTGTGTATGGCCCCTTAGAATATTTCCACACCCATCTCCCACATTTGAATGTGTGTGCAAGCTGGACTCTCTGGCCCAGCTGGATGCATGTTGGTCCGGACACTTTCCTGTAGTCCGGTTCCCATGGTATAGCTGCGCTCATCCTAAACAAACAGAAAAACAGAATATAGTTATTTGTCAACTGGTATTTTAAGACGTTTGCACTGTGACATGTGGTACCATCTTAGCTTCCCTTTTACTGTCATGGCCACACAGCTGTTGCAGACAGCTTTGATTTCATATGGCCCATGCCACCGGGGAGAGAAAGCATTCTCTTTCACAAATACTCGTACCATCACCATGTCACCCTCTGCAAATTGGACTTCAGAGCTGGGGTTGAAATGTGTATCATTGGCCAGATCTGATTGTTGCTGTTTTAACGTTGCCTGTGCATATAACACTTTGATGCGCTCTTGCAACTGTGTCAGCACGGTTTGTTGTCTTGCAACAGTCAAGGGTCCCAGATCTGCTGGGGAGATTTCTGGATCAATGGGGAGTTTCATTACCCGCCCTGTCATGAGTTCATATGGACTGATGCCTGTGGCTTTTGACGGCGTTGCTCTTAGCACAGTCAAAACCGTAGGCAAAGCATCTATCCATTGGTTGTTATGTTGAGCAATGTGTTTTGCAATGTGTTCTTTGATTGTGCGGTTTGCACGCTCAACCATCCCAGAGCTTTGTGGTCTGTAGGGGACATGGAATTTCTGTTCAATGTGAAGAAGTTTACACATATCTTTCATGATTTGTCCTGTGAAATGCGTTCCCTGATCTGATTCGATTTGGATCGGTGCGCCATAGAGAGGGATGATTTGGTTCGCTAGCAGTCGTGCCACTGTGTGCGCTGTGTTATTTCGAGTGGGGATGGCATCGACCCATTTCGAAAATTTATCAATGATAACAAGGCAGTAGCGATACCCCCCCTTGGCACTAGGCAGAGGACCAATGAAATCCAATTGTAAGAGTTCCCATGGCCCTTTAGGTGGCGTCGGCCGGCGAAAGCGAACGCGACCTGGCACACCCTGGTTCACAGCGGCACAGACTAGGCATGTGTCACACCAGCTGTGAACATCGGTGGCCATGGTACTCCACCAGAAGTAGCGCTTCAGTAGTTGTATGGTGTTGTAGGCTGACACATGTGCATATTCATGGTAAAGTTTAATGACAGGCTTTTGTAGGCCCGGTGATACGACGTATTTGTTGTCCCTGAGAACAATGCCTTCGGTTACAGTAATCAGTTTGTCTTGTTTTAGTAGAGGGATTAATTCACCATCTGAGTCCCAAAGGTCTCGTTGGTATTGTTTTAGATCAATTGGTGTGACTTGGATTGCAGCTATAGTGGACGAAGGAGTGTGTGTTTTGTACTCGTCCCCTTTAGTTGCTGCTTGTTTAGCGAGTTTGTCAACAATGTTGTTATTGGTCTCATGTATGTTGGGATTTTTGGCTATGTGGGCGCGTACTTTTACAACCGATATGGTAGCGTCATGCAAGTTAATTGCATCCCAGATTGCTTTGATTGTTTCGAAGTGTTTGATAGGTGTGCCGGCGGATGTTAAGAAAGATCGCAATTTCCACTGTGTAATGTAATCGTGGACAACACCGAATGCGTATTGGCTATCTGTGTATATGCACAATGGTTCGGGGTGTGTTCGGATGGCTTCAAGCATTGCAACGAGTTCTCCTTGTTGTGCAGACATTGACGACGGCAGTTTGAGTAGCAACGATTTGCTAGATTGTGTATGAGACTGGGGAGTCCACACCGCACAGCCCGTGTGATAATGGCCTTCCTCCCAGAAACGTGACCCGTCAACGTACACCTGAGTTTGTCCTGGCAATTTGGCATCTAATACAGGGCTATGAGTTTCTGGGGGAGGTTCACAAACGTGTGGGAGGCCTTGTATTTCACCGAGTAGGTGGGGAAGAATTCGAGTGTGTTCCACTGTAATGTCGCGTGCTTGTATGTCAGCTAACCATCTGGCTAATCTTTGTGCGGACACACCTTTTATTCGACCTTCGATTAACATTTGTACCGGCGTATGCATAGTGTGTACAACGATTGGTTGAAACCCAACGATAGGCTCGGTTGTTATTATCATCCAATGTAACGCAAGCATTTGTTGACTGCATGGGTCAAACCCTAGTTCGACGGGCGACTTTTTCCGACTGTAGTATGCAATGGGACGCAATTTTCCCCCATGTTCTTGGGCTAAGACGCCACTGAGTGCCTGGTTATGAGTGTCGACTTGAATGTGAAAGGATTTGGCTGGGTTGGGTAGACCCAGAGCTGGCGCAGCGCAAAGTCGTTGTTTTAGTGTAGTGAATGCTTGCTCATGTTCGTAAGTCCATTCTAACACATCGGAAGGTTTGCTTTTTCCTTTGAGTAGCGCATATAGTGGAGTTGCGACGCTGGCATAATCGTAAATGAAGTCACGCAGATAGTTAGCTGTACCTAACACTTTTTGCAGTGCATTCAGTGTGTGTGGTCGAGGCAATTCAGCAATGCATTTTCGTCGGTCTTCTGTAAGAGCGCGGTGGCTTTGAGTCAGCGTGTAACCCAAATATTGCACCTCATTTTTAGCGATTTGAGCTTTGTCTCGATTGAGTTTGAAACCGGCATTACCTAATGTTGATAACACTGTGTCTGCTAGCTGCAGGTGGTCTCTCTGGGAACCGTTTGTCGAAATAATTATATCGTCAACGTAGTGATTTACCTCTCCTGTTGCGATTAAAGGTTCCAAAATATCTGCCACTGCCCTGTGAAAGATAGCGGGGCTATTGTGTAGGCCCTGGGGCATCCTTTCCCACGTGTATTGGATCTGATTGATAGTGAATGCTAATTTCCATTGATCTTCGCGTTTGACTTGTATTGACCAGAATCCGTTTTTTATATCTAACACTGTGAACCACTTTGCGTCTGTAGATATTTGTGTTAGAAGTGTGGATGGGTTGGCGACGATTGCGGTGGCCTTTGGTAGGGCTTTGTTTAATCGCTGGTAGTCGATGCATAAACGCCATTTTCCATTAGGCTTTGGGACTGGTAAACACGGCGAATTAGTCGTTGAGCTGCATCGACGCACAATGTGTCTCATTTCAAGTTGTTTGACTATTTCATGGACTGCGGCCTCTGCCTCTGGTTTGATGCGGTATTGTTTTTGTGGGGGAGGTGGGTCCCCTTCAATGGCAACTTCAAAGTCAATGAGACCGCAGTCATTTTCGTGATTTGCCCAGATAGCGCTATGTTTGTCAATTAGTTGTTGTATGGGATCTGTGGTAGACACGGACATGACATATGCGTGATTAGGGATTCGATGTTTTGTTGTCAAACCTGTGTTAATTTCAATCTGCTTCTCAAAGCAATGAATCACGAACCCATATTTTTGCATAATATCCATGCCTAGTATAGTTCCCTCACTGTTTTCTGGCAGATACCATAATGGTTCTGTCAGCACGGCGACACCTAGATCCAGCCGGACAGGGTGTGTTTTTGTCGCTGTCATGGGGAAGTCCCCAATGCCAGAGATTTGGACAGTTTGGTCTGTTAAGGGTAATGGGACGTTTGTGCAGGAACATGCGGCACCAGTATCAACTAAAATGTTTACTAACCGGCCTCCAAGATTAGCTTTGATTGTGATACGATTACCATTTGATATGATGCTCCCGATGGCGGCGGAGGCCACGCACCCCTATGCTGATTTATGTCGGGCCATTAATTCTGCTATTCCGCGGCCTAGTGACTCGTAGGAGAAAGGTGTTTGATCTGTTTGATCTACATGTGTCGCGGGTGCGGTATCAGTGTTGTCATTCATGAACGTTTTAAACTGTTGAAGTACGTGGGCGTCATGCTTATTTTTAGGTTTTTGGTTTGAATCTTTGAGGCGAAAACAGTTCTCTTTTGTGTGATACAGTTTTTTGCAATATGTGCATTTTGGGATCGATTTTTCCGGAGGCACAGCACCTCTACCTTCTGCTAGCCAATTTGTTACCGCGATGGGGCGCGTTCTTTTTATTCTATTTTCTATCTTTGATCCCCATTCAATGAGTGAGGCGAATGTGTTTTCAGCCGGATCAGCTCCATGAGCTAAAGCTTGTTGAATGTGTGGGCCCGAATTGTTTTTGATTATTTGGAGGAGGACGTCGGTGTTGCGATTAGCTTCCTCCATGCCCGAGTGTTCTTTAAACGCAACCCATAATCTTTCGGAATATGTTTCGAATGCTTCTTTAGTCGCCTGTTTGATGTCGAGAATCTTATTCCACTCAGCATGAGTTGGCCCGCGTAGCTCTAAGAGCGCTTGTTTAAGTCTCTCATAAATGTTGTCGTCGGTCTCGTCTCCATCTCTGTCAACGATGGTCCCTCTTTTTAACGCAACTGTCATTTTGAATGTAAATTCGTCCGGGATAGTGAGAAGAGTAATTTGCCACACGTCCCTAGGTTCTAAGTTGTACACGTTAGTTTGCATCATTAATTTATCCCAATAAGGTTGAAACGGGCCCTTTCTTGGCATCATGCCCACGACCGCTTTGTGTTTTGAACATTCTTCGCACGTAAGTGGGCGACTGATAGTTGTTATGTCGTTGTTGGCGCTAGTCATTGTTTTTAATACTGCGACTTTTGCGGAAGGTGGCATGCTACGCCCTCTGTGTCGTGTTATAGCCGGGCTAGCTCCGTTTGGTTGGCGTCCTCTAGACCTTGGTTGTCTTGCAGGAGGAATTATTTGCGGCTCCTCCAGTTCCTCCAGAGGTTCTGGCTGAGCTGGAGGTGCTGTTGGCATTTGTCTATGACGAACGCTATGGAGTGGTAAATCGTCCTCATCACTATCATCCGACGTCTCTGATGTTACTGACTGAATTGCTGCGACTTTGAAATCGGCTACAGGGAATCCTGAATTAGAACAGTATTTTTCGAGAACGGTTGTGTATTTCTCTTTTCGACGCATATTTTTCTCCATATTCTGTATTTTGTCTTCCGATGCTTGATTTTGTCGTGCCCAACACTGTTTTTCATAAGCAAAACCCTCAATTTGTGCTCGTAAGTTTTTGAGTTCGACTGAACGAGTCTTTTCCAAGCTACGAAGGTTGTCTAAGTCGCGGGACAGTGCGGCTACTTTGTTAACATCATTTCGGCGTAGTAGGTACATCAATGTGGGTTGAAGAGCATTTCGATATTTGGCCTTAGATAGTAGTTTATAGCCTTCGCTGAAGTACCATGATAGGATATGAGAGTTATTGGATATTGGGGTGATGTCCTCTGAGTTTAAGCGACGCAAGGTGTCTTTTAGACTTTCGGCAATAGATGTCATGAATTGGTCGTCTAATGCTACGCTGTCATATCCCTGACTGTCTGCCATGATTCCCCCTAAAGTTTCCCCAACCGGATTTCTACGGTCTCCGGTCTATCAGTGGGTATGTCGACCCGTTCTACAAAAATGCCCAATTATAAATGTACTAGATTCGTAACTTGCCCTCAAACACTGATATTAAAATATTAAAAAGGTACTCACCACAGCTGTAGACAGGAAAGTAGAATCTCAAACCTCATATCCGTGTCTGCGTCACTGCGTTGAAACTGAATTTTAGCGCGGAGCTTACGTCTTGCACGTGATTGGTTTAAACGAGGTCACGTGTCCTCACACGGGGCACCACCTGTAATGACGTCACTTTTCTGAACCAATGAGGGAACAGGAAAATGGTCGAAGGAAATCCGTGAAGCATCCGCGCACTGTGGAAAATATCAAATAATTATAGAACCCCTGTTAAACCTAATAAATCTGACCTCGCTAAATATGGGAAAGTTTCTGTTACAAAGTACTATTACTCTAAATGGTGGGCAGACGCCCAAAATATTGCAATATGAACGTCAATTCATACTATGAGTGCTTTCCATCACAATGTGCTAATTAGACTCGTTTTCTCCAGGAATAGTGTTGCGCAGGCCCTCCTCGGCCGGTTGATTCGGGAAGTACCAAGCACAAGTAATGATCCTAGTTGTGGACCGGTCAGAGGCTACAGTGCTGACCTGAATCGCTATACTCATCTAGAAATCAACATCTTACCAAAGCTACAGAGGGTTCAGAGTGTGCTAAGGTTCTAGATGTCTAATTCCGGACTACTATAATAAAACCAGCGACCCATCACAGTATAATACAATGGTCAGTTCTTCTAATAGCATGCCACCTCCACTTGATTAGCCTGTACGGCCAAGAGAACTAATCCTAGTTGTTCCTTGTGGCTCACCGTAACCCAAAGGATATCTAATTGCTGCAAGAAAGCCATGCGGGTCAGAACATGACAGTTTATTTGTCAGGTACAAGTTACTCATACAAACACGTTATAAAAGCACATCTAAATGAATAATATGAAAGTTACAAAATCAAGTTAAAGAAACATTTAGAGAAAACATAGAGAACAATCAGAGGATGAACATACCGGCTCAGAAGATGATGGCTACACACCAGAGTGTGGGAGATCTGAATTACAGAATGACTCCTGGAAGTTCTTGTGAACTATTCTTAAGTAGGCTTCTTACTTTATCTAAGTTCAGATGGAGGTGACTATAGGTCACATGGTTGGAGGGCGACCGGTTAAGGATCATGTTTAGGGACGATATGGGGGATGCTGTGAGTGAGACTGAGAACCATTGTTTCCCTCAGGGTAAACCAAACAAATCATGACAGTGTATATTGTTGGTGGAACAGAGGACAATGTGCATGGTATTTACATTTCTTGCATCCAAGTTAGTTTCTCCTGTGAAAAAGGTAACGGTTAATAGCAGTCACAATGGGGTTATACAATCATGAGGTCAGCAGTTCAAGAGTTTATTAATCCAGGTGTATTAGGACTCCTTACAGAATCACGTGTCGTACACGCGCCCTGCATGTGTATGTATGTAGTTTTGGCGAGTCACAAACTGTAAAACATCGTTCACGGTCAGTCACGTCCACAATGGTGATCATGGTAGCAGCTAAAAGTAGAAACTCCACGCACATCCTGGGTGCAGGATCTTCAAAAAGCTGTAAGCCATACCAAAAAGATTAAAAATATGGCTGACAATATTATTATAATGTATTAATGTCGTCAATTTAATTTAACAAGTTCTAGATCTAGAGATCGCTAGAGATATTGTTTACTCATGGAAACGGTTGCTATGGGTCGCTGGCGCTTATTGGCTAAAATGTATGAGAACGTGTTAGACTCTACAAAGACAACAGCATTCGATTGGCTGACTGAAAACTTGCTGAAAAATCCTCTCGGAGAACCTTAG
>NC_085017.1:5328077-5330577 GCF_963854185.1 Sardina pilchardus
TGTGTCTGTGCCTGTTTCTGTGTGTGTGCACAGTTGTGTGTGTGTGTGTGTGTGTGTGTGTGTGTGTGTGTGTGTGTGTGTGTGTGTGTGTGCAGTTGTGTATGTGTGTCTGTCTCTGTTTCTGTGTGTGTGTGTGTGTGTGTGTGTGTGTGTGTGTGTGTGTGCAGTTGTGTGTGTGTGTGTGTCTGTGTCTCTGTGTGTGTACTTAGTTAGGTCCTTCAGATGCAGCACTACTGGGTAGACCATTCCTTTAGCAGCCCTTATACACAGTGGTGGCTCTCAAGATGCTGTTCTTTTGCTGGCACCCAATAATCAGTCAGCAGGAGTGGACCGTACAGGCCCTGATTGTGGCTAAAGGTCGTTGTTAATATTCAAACCCAGCAGCCAATTACATTAGTCCCCTCACAAAGTATTCCTGGAGGAAAGGTTGTTGATTGCCTGTTCTAGTATTAGGATTAAAATGCTCTTCAATTTTGGATTAGTCACTGTATGTAGGTATTCCAAATCTCTATGACACATACAGACTCCAGGACAAACAAACAAACAGCAGCTGTTGTTGCAGAATAATAACAAGGTAGAAGTCAGGTTTGTGTAAAACACTAAGATACAGGCTCATACAATAGAGTGCAGTTTAACTCAAAGTCTGTTCCACACTGGTGCTCATATGTGTTCTTTAAATTCTTTATTTGTTGAAGACACAACGGAGCTTGAGAAGTCACTGGAGTTTTAAAAACGTGTGTTAGATTGATAAAAAATAATGAATAGGGGCTTTGAATATTTCACAACTACGTCCAGTCTGTTTTTGTATGATCATAACCGAAACTGAATTTGCCTTTGATTTGACTTGCAGAATTACTTGTAGGCCAAATCCTGAGTCTGATCCCAGATAAAGAATTTGTATTCAGCAAAATGTTTCCTCACGTTCGTCTCTGGCTGTCCGTTCACTGTGTGCCTTTAGGAAGGGAAAAAAGACATGTCCAGCATTTGTGATCATACCAAATGTCTCCCAGCGCCCACCGTGATGGATGTGTGTGTGTGTGTGTGTGTGTGTGTGTGTGTGTGTGTGTGTGGAGAGCTGAGAGAGACACACACATCATGCGCACGTGCTGACCACTTCTCCAGCCCGCTTCTGTTGTGTACCCACCAAGCCTGCCCTGCCCTGCCCTGATCCACTGGTCAAGCCATCCATTTCCCACCCCCTCTCAGCTCTCCGCTCACGCTGGGGCCGCCGTGTCGAGCACGTGTGTGTGTGTGTGTGTGTGTGTGTGTGTGTGTGTGTGTGTGTGTGTGTGTGTGTGTGTGTGTGTGTGTGTGTGTGTGTGGTGGGGGGGTGATGATGGATGGTCAGCTATCCGTGACTTAACCTTTCTTTCACATGAGGTGGTAGAACATGAAAAGTGACCTCATCGGGATTAAAGACGGCTGGCCGTATCTCTCTTGCCCGTGGGGGTAATGCGATGTTAAACATTAGTAACTAAATGAAAAAGGCGAAATGGAGACGTGATTGATGGGGTGTCGGGAGGAATGAAAGGACGAGTAAGTCACGGAGAATACGAGACAGCTTTTATCTCTTATTTCATCGCTCTTCCCCACGCGCTCATCAATTCTCGCTATTTTGACTGTAACCTGTTGGGTCAAATCCTTTATGATTGAAACGTTAATGTAGCAGAGGCAGGATTACCTTTTCTGGAGAGAGAGCGTCAGATGAACCCGAGGCCGGGTGGCCAACAAAAGAAGCAGAGTTTTGCGTAATTACAGAAGTGATTGGATTTGTGGAGCACTTGACAAGCTGCTCGTCGCTATTGGATACCTCTTTAGAGAGGGGCCGCACAAACTCGCTCAAATCAACGAGCTCTCGGGGAGACCGTTGCTGGAATTCAAGGAAGCAGGAGAGTGAGGAGTGATAAGGGCTGTTTGCTCGTTCCTCTCTGTTGATTAAGCAGTTAGCACAAGTCAATGCTGCAGTAATGACCAGAATAAATTAACTCTTCTTTTCCGAACATGCAAATCACTTCAAAAGGCACCTAAATGGTGATGAATACACAGACCATTATAGTCTTACCTGCCAAGTACTTCCAGAACCCTTCATTTTCAAAGCAGCTATTTTTTTTGTGAAGGTCAACAGAGCTAAAGTGGGTACTTCAATAATCTCCAATAACGCTTTAACATAGCAGTTCACAAAGCTAATCTTTCAACACTCCCAAACCCCTATAAAAATAACCTTGGGCTATACCTGATTAAATTGAGGACTAATTGCATAAGTAAAGTAAAACCTAAAAAAACCCTACATTTGGGGAAATGCAATTACAATGTGCCAGGCTGGAACAGGCGTGTTCTCTGACAGACCAGACGCAGCCCTGGACGCCACCGGCCCTGAGAGCAGCCCACTTAGTCCCGTCGCCTCCAACCATCCACTGCATCACACCTCATCAACACATGAGGCCTTTCCCCTTTCACCCACTTACCATTGACTGGTGAGGGCGCTCTGCGTTTTCACTGG
>NC_085017.1:5340577-5343077 GCF_963854185.1 Sardina pilchardus
ATCACAACACACAACAGCTCCAAACGTCATAAAAGATTTTAGATAATATATCTAATGCAAGCATGACCTGAATCTTATATACATCACACTGTGGTTGAGCAAGTCAACAGTAATGCTTTCCTCTAGCTATAGGCACACGCCTTCCACATGAAGCGTTTAAGAGGCTTTGGGCTTTAAATCAAAGCGAATGGGCGAAGGCTGTTTAGCTTTATGGGAACTGAGGGAGAAGGCGCGATGGAGTTAGCGCTGTTAGCACTAGTGGTGATGGGATCGCTCCTGTTTATTAGGTTTCTCATTAGGAGATGGGCTCACATGACGAACAGCACACGACACGGCCCTCCTGTGAGCTCATACAGTCAGATTATCTCAGCGGTGTGTGTGTCTGTGTGTCTCTGTGTGTGTGTGTGTGTGTGTGTGTGTGAAGCCTCTGCTCAAGCTAGGATAAATGAATGATGTCAAAACATTTCACAGATAATATAACCAAACAAGAGTCGACTAATTGCGATTATTGCTTTACTTAGCTCGTTCATCAAGTGTGAAATATATTGTAATGTTATGCGATTATAAGAATCTGCTTTTCAATCATTCGCCCTATCTGTAGGAACATTTGAACAGAGAAGGTTTTTTCATTTTGTGGAAACATAATAAATTAAACATAATACCACTAAGTAGCAAGTCATGCTCACTCTGTGTGAGTATGCGCTCCTGTGTCCCTGCTGCTGCTGTTGGCCTGTAGTTTAGTTTACAGTAAATTCATATGCTGGTGCAACATTAGTGGCTAATGAGATGGAATCATCAGGTGGATGCACTGGGGAACAAAACAACATAAACAGTTGACTCATCTTTAGCCAGTGAGTCATCTGGACTGCTCTGCTCTGCTCTGGTCAACATATGATGTTTTATATATATTTATTACACGGCTCTTCAGAGTGCTGCAGAAAAGTTCCATTCACATGAATGGGCCTTCCCAACGTTCGGTGGTCTGTTAAATCTATATAATGACCGCTGAAAGTATATAATGACCGCTGAAAGTATATAATGACCGCTGTCAATGGCAACGGGTTTTGTGCTTTTAATTCACGTCTTTCATATCAATCCGCAACAAATCCGTTCGCTGGTTGCATTGGAATTTCATTTTCCCGGGCACAGGCTACCAGAAATGGGGACTGTCCTCTGAAACCGGGGGCGTCTGGTCACCCTACTCTACAGTACATGATCACATAAACTAACATGACTTGACTAGGTTATGCTACGTCTTGCACCAGTCGGAATGACCCATCTGATGGAACATGAACTGGTCAGAACATTAAATAATTAAATAAAATAAAAACACATTTCACCAAATTTGTGAATCTTTTTTTGATTGGTCTCAATACTCTGGTGAACCCAAAAATGATGGCGAGACAAACTCATGAAGTGGATATGGCTCTTATTGTTCCCAGGAATCAAATCAGACAGATTAATATACTGATACAAATTGTGGAATGACAACACATGAACCAAAGGCATGTTTTTATAATATACCGGATTACATTATGAGACAGACCAAAGCCAGATGACAGTGGTCCCATATGCCTTGTAGAGAAACGTCCATTTTGTGTTTTATTATTATGTTGTGGAGCTTTTTTGCCTTTTAGTTGTGAAAATGACAGCAGGAGATCAGCAGGAGATGGACAGGAGAGAGCTGAGAGTAGGACTGGGAAATGACCACTGGTCAGAAATGAACACGGGTCCCTGTGGGTACGCAAACCTTCGATGCAGTATGGATGCACTCACATCAGGCCACTGTGATTGAGTTTATGAACAAAACAGGCACAGAAGGTGTGAGGTCGTCAATGATTTAACAAGGTGAGTAACTTTCAGGTGTAAGGTAGTCGGACGGATTTAGAAAAGAAAAGGTATCAAAACTCCTGGGCCCTGACATCAATAGGCCTACTTTTCATGAAAATAATGTGTGCACATGTTTGTTAGGAAGCTGACTATGTTTTTCCATTAGAATAATGTGCTCAAATGTTTGTTAGGAAGCTGACAAAGGTTTTCTAACAGTCTTTCTCCATCTATTTGTCCATCCGTGGGTTTGGTTGGTTAGACTTCACAGCTGTATCAGATTCCTATATGAAAAGATTATTGCACTAACACATAATGAATTCAGAGCTCACAGCGTCCCAGAACAGTTGCTATATCAATGTCTGAGTCTGTGTTTCTTTGTTGAATTCCATGTCAACAAAGTATTTTATCAGCACGAAAACGAGACAGAACTCATCGGGGAGATTCAGGGATTCTGCTGCCGCAAACGGTGGAATGTGATGACCGGTGCAGTTTTCACTCATAAAGCCTCAAGCTCTAAAATATGCGCTCTTTATTCCGCCTCTGTCCTGCCCTGGTCCCCAAACGTATTTACACCTTCATTTATGAGACAGATGCTACAACGATTCATAAGACGTGTAAAAACCGCCGCAGTGAAAAACGCATTTAATATTCATCCAGACGGATGATCTTA
>NC_085017.1:5348077-5358077 GCF_963854185.1 Sardina pilchardus
GTGCGTGTATGTTTGTGAGTGGTTGTGTGTGTGTGTGTGTGTGTGTGTGTGTGTATGAATGTGCAGGCACGTGTGTGTGTCTCTCTCTGTGTTTGTGTTGTGTTTGAACATATGTGTGTGTGTGTGCGTACTGTATGTCAGAACGCCTGTGAGTGTTTCTCTCTCTCTCTTTGTGTGTGTGTGCATGTGTGTGTGTGAGTTGGTAAGGGCAATGTCTGTGCAGTATCCCAGGCTCTAAGCGTGAGCTGTAAGCAGTGCTTTCAGCAGGCCTGTTCAAATGTTAACACCACTCTGCATTCATAACAAATGAGTTGAGTTGCATAGAAAATGACTCCCTGGGGAGTCCCCGTTGAGCAGCCATACAAGCATAGAACTGTGCGCACGCACACACAAACATGCACACACACACACACACACACACACAGCATAATAATAATAATAGTAATAATGCATTTTATTTATAAAGCACTTTACATCAAATCAATGATCTCAGTGCCACACACACACACACACACATACTGTACATACACACACATACACACACCTCAGTCTTTATTTCACTGTTTATCCATCTTCTCTAAACACACACACGCTAGCACACACACACTCTCTCTCTCTCTCTCACACACACACACACACACACAGTTGTTTTGTTCTCTGACCGATTCCTTAACCTTCTCATGCTAAATAGCAGAACAAGCCTCCGGGAAACGCAGGCCTATCATCCATTTAAAAACACACCTTTCCGCACAACAATCACCCAACATTCCCCCAAGGAGGAAGTGACATAGGATGCACAGGCGCTCTGGAAGACATCAGCAGCCTCCATCAGCAGCCTCCATCAGTAGGCTTCATCAGTAGCCTCCATCAGGGATTGTGTCTCCTATTAGACATGGCCAATGTGTGCAGGGCTTTTCCACAGATACGGCTGACACATGAAATATACATCTGGGCCATCTGACTTGCATTAACATGCCCTCTCCAGCATGTCTGGGGTCTGCCTTATCTATGGGGGGGGGGGGGGAAGAGAGAGAGAGAGAGAGAGAGAGAGAGAGAGAGAGAGAGAGAGAGAGAGAGAGAGAGAGAGAGACAAGAAAGACAGAAAGAGAGAGATTGAAAGGAGGACAGCAGAGAGAGGGATGTTTACTGTACTTCCTCCATCATAGAGTGTTCTGCCTTATCTAGAGGGAGAGAGAGAGAGAGAGAGAGAGAGATGGAAAGGAGGACAGCAACAGAGAGAGATGTGCACTTCCTCCACTATAGTGCTATGCCTTATCTAGGTGGAGAGAAGGAAAGAGAGAGAGATGGAAAGGAGGACAGCAACAGAGAGAGATGTGCACTTCCTCCACTATAGTGCTATGCCTTATCTAGGTGGAGAGAAGGAAAGAGAGAGAGAGAGAGAGAGAGAGAGGGAAGGAAAGGAGGACAGCAATAGAGAGAGAGATGTGCACTTGCTCCACCATAGAGTGTTATGCCTTATCTAGGTGGAGAGAAGGAAAGAGAGAGAGAGAGAGAGAGAGAGAGAGGGAAGGAAAGGAGGACAGCAATAGAGAGAGATGTGCACTTGCTCCACCATAGAGTGTTATGCCTTGTCTAGGTGGAGAGAAGGAAAGAGAGAGATAAAGAGAGAGAGAGAGAGAGAGATTGAAAGAGAGAGATTGAAAGGAGGACAGCAGAGAGGGATGTTTACTTCCTCCATCATATAGTGTTCTGCCCTATCTAGGGAGAGAGAGAGAGAGAGAGAGAGAGAGAGAGAGAGAGAGAGAGAGAGAGAGAGAGAGAGATGGAAAGGAGGACAGCAACAGAGAGAGCGATGTGCACTTCCTGCATCACAGAGTGCTGTGGTGAGCCCTGCCATGTAGAAACATGATGCGACTAGACATGCGGAACTTCATATGTCATCACTACCCGGCGGAGGATGTCACGAGAACCGCTGATGCCGTCGGTTCCACACGGACCTGAAAGAACACACTTGGTCTCATTACGCTAGAAGTCTTCTGCCTCGAGCGTGCTGCCAACGCGGCACATGTGCCACTGGGAACTACAAGGACCCTCCTCCGACAGCATGCCAACTCTCACATGCCACCAGTGCCACGAGAAGCGAGAGCTGACCAGATGTCCGGGCTCCCGCAGGTCCGCAGTGATACCCACACTGGATCAGCTCCGCACTGAACCCAACAGCACATGGCACATTTCTGTGAACTTTCGAGCGATGCCAGCGTGGCATGGCTTCTAAATAAGGCTAATGGGTCTGTTTGACCACATGTCACTTGATGTTAGAGCTTACACATGGAGCCCAGTGTGATCTTTGGGTTCAAACACTTCTGCTGGAACCGTTATGATAAAGTACAGACTAGAATATATGCAGTATTTGTAATACTACATGGATATTAAAGGCTTATTGTTTGTTTGTTTGCTTATTATTTAGTCCAGTTGTGCTAATGGATCACTGTAAACAAAGTGGTGTGTAAATTATGAGGAAAAGGGGAAGACGTTAAAAAGAAAAGCTGCAAATAAAAAATCAAAACCCTTTTTTTCCATGTGCAGACGTGTTTTTTTGTTCTGTTTGCGACTGAGATTGTTGAGAGAGTGCCTCGACCACTTTAACATTAAGTACTAGGCCAAGCAACGTGAAAAAAAAAATCACATCCTAATTAAGCTAAGTAGAAAGTTCATCTCTCGGATTTTCTTCAGTTGGAAAGCGAAGCATCCATCTTCAGTAAGTGCATCCACTAAATGCAATTAACCTGAAATTACAAACAAATAAAAAGCACATTAACCTATAAACATGTTTACTGGAGGCAGGCTAAATGGCTCCTGATTATCAGTGGAGGACTTATCCAATGAAATATGTCTTTTAATGGACCAGACAGTGCCCAGCCGCCCATGTGATTTCCCAGCCCAGACAGACGCAGCGACTCAGAACCTGATGCATCCCTCGTCTGGCACCGTGCCGGGCCAGTTCTGGCTCTAGTCTGGTGGACATCTCGATCCAAACGGGCAAGGATCTAGCTCCAGTTTGGCGGATGCATACCCAAACTGTGTATGTGTGTGTGTGTATGTGTGTGTGTGTGTGTGTGTGTGGACCACATGTGTGTTTCTATGTGTCTGTTTACATGTGTGCATGTGTACAGTATGTCACCTGTGTGTGAGAGAGAGAGAGAGAAAAGAGAGAGAGAGAGGGAGAGAGAGAGAGAGAGAGAGAGAGAGAGAGAGAGAGAGAGAGAGAGAGAGAGAGAGAGAGAGAGAGAGGAAGAAAGATTAATCTCTGCTCCAAAGGAAATAGACTTGGGTTCCTTTAGCAGTTTATCATCATATTCCAGAGATCCTCATCTGAAGCTTGACACATGAGTTGCTGTCATCTCCAGTTGTCTCGTGGCATCATCATGGTCCAGATAGCATCTGATTCTGGAGTGATTCACGTCCATCAGTAGCCTGGTCCTCAGCAGATGGGATCTAGAGGCGTCCACTATCTGGACGACAGCCTCATTTACTTCCTATAGAGTACGTACTTACAGCCAGACCCTATCTGATCTGTTCTATTTCAACCTCTCTGGCCTCAGAGTGAATGAGTTTACAGTGACATGCAGTCTTCTGTTATGAGTACAGTCAGCAGGGTTTCACTATTCAGCTGATGGATACAAATATCACATTCTTTTTTATTTTATTGTTTTATTCTTTTTTTAATTATTGTTGAGTGTTGTACTTTCACAGCTAAGATTAACCGGAGTAAAAAAAAATGGTTAAACCTGGCCAATGAAACTGATTCTTGACTTGATTTATTTATAGTCAAGCCATTGAATGTGTGTCTTTGATAATGAAAAATGCACCAGTCAACATTTTATTACCATTATTATTAATCTCACTAAAGTATCCACTAATTTCATTACTGCTCTGACGGCAACAGTTGGTATCAGCGTATTACTATGCCTGAATCTGTTTGTACTCACTGGAATCATGATTCTATTACAGAAGTAACAAGCGATTCTTTTCCACAGAGTATTATATTGCATGGTGTTGTGTTCTCCTGGGTTTGCAGTTTTTTAGCAAGGAAGGAGTAGTCTCTGTGTGTGTGTGTGTGTGTGTGTGTGTGTGTGTGTGTGCAGAGCAAGGCAAGAGGAAAGGAGGGGGTGGTTGGGCAATAAGCAGTGAGCAGCTTAAATTTAATTGCTTGTGGTGGCAGTCAAAGTCAATATGGTGGTCAATGGCCCGTGCATCCTGCGGGTTCATTCCCTTTAATTACTCGACATGTGCCTGGGCACTGCATAAGTCTGTCATCATTAAAATAATAAGAGGAGCAGCGAGCAGTCACGCCAAGGAACAGCACAGCGAGGAGAGGAGGCGCGGAGAGGAGGTGTGGAGAGGAGGTGTGGAGAGGAGAGGAGAGGAGAGGAGGGGAGGAGAGGAGAGGTGTGGATGAGAGGAGAGGAGAGCGGAGGAGAAGAGAGCGGAGGTGCGGAGGACAGGAGAGAAAGGGAAATGTAATAATTTGGAAAAATTGATGTGTTGATTGAATTCCACACAATAACCAACATACACTAGCCCTCATAGCTATGTAGAGCCGAGCAGAACACACTTTGCAACACTGCAAACTCTTATGTTTTATATATAACATATTTGGAATATATTTAACACTAACTATTCAAACAGACATTAAGGTCTACATAGGATTAAACCTCAGTGAGCCTATAGCATATTTAAAGATAGTAAAACATTTATGAGTCACATACAGTAATTAGCATAATGTGCCAACAAATCTGCATATTTTAAACACACTTAACATGTTCTGCTGCTGAGAGCACATACACTTTGCCACAGCCTAAGAAAACGTAAACAAGTTTACATCGTCTGCTTAAAATGTGATTTTGGTTGGAGATATATGTACTGCAATACAAGTGTGTTTTGCAGAGTCTAATCAGCATGGTGTGTGTGTGTGTGTGTGTGTGTGTGTGTGTGTGTGTGTGTGTGTGTGTGTGTGTGTGTGTGTGTGTGTGTGTGTGTGTGTGTTCTTTACCGTACTGGAGTATGCTTCTCTCCCGTTCTTTACCGTACTGGAGTACGCTTCTCTCCCGTTCTTTACCGTACTGGAGTACGCTTCTCTCCCGTTCTTGTACCATACTGGAGTACGCTTCTCTCCCGTTCTTGTACCATACTGGAGTACGCTTCTCTCCCGTTCTTTACCGTACTGGAGTACGCTTCTCGCCCGTTCTTTACCGTACTGGAGTACGCTTCTCTCCCGTTCTTGGTCCGCACTCACACGGCATACTATCAAACTGTCCTCAGGCATGGTTGAGCTGGCATACTCTACAGTCTTTGCATAGGCGTGACCAGAAGTCCAACCATACCGTACCTGAGTCCACCTCCTCAAGCAGACCATGGGCTGAGGTACACATACTGTTCCCGGGTGCGGTATGGAATGATTACGCTGGTCAAGCGAACTGGACTTTAGGGGTCAAAGGTACTCGGGTGCGGTGCGGATGGCACTGCTTGAGAGTACACCCTAAAACCCACATTAGACGACACAGGAGAGTTTGGACACTGCCGTCTCAGCACTCGCGTTTATGATGGGATACAAGAGGCTTATGCATCTCATTACAGTGTTTATGACACACACACACACACACACACACACACACACACACACACACACACACACACACAGAGTGACATGACAGTAAACTAGAGCTTGTGTCTTAATTGTGTTTGCTTGTAGCAAGCCAAAGGGCCTTGATCAGGGCTTATTGTTGGCAGGACTAATTGGTTATATAAACAATTAAACACTAAATATAGTCCTCTTAATCACTCACACACGCACGCACGCACACACATACACACACACACGCACAGAGACACACACACACTTAGTAATTACACAACCTCATCAAAGAGTCAATATCTCAACATGTAAAATAGCTTTATTAGTGCCACTGAGATGCAGTGGAGGTTTGAAAGTTCTTAGAGTTTTTAACGCAGTCTATTGATTTTATCTAAAGTTGCTTTGTGTCATTATAGTGGTTGCTTTTGTGACCTTACTCTGCTACCGGTGTAAAAGAATGTCGACCTTTAAGAGTGCAATGACTCTAATTAACATCATTGTCAGGTGTGCCTCCTGCAATAGCCACCAATATATCTGCCGGTGGCAAGTACTGTATGTCATGTTAATGAATTAATGGCCATACTTCCCATAACATGGAGCTCATTGAAATAATTAGAGAAGACAAGGGAAAGTACAGCATATGAATATGGGCTCTAAGGACATTAACTTTCCAAATGGGAAATCGATAACTTGCATCCTAGAGTTCTTGACCTTATCTTATCATAGATATCATATATGTACTGTATATATATCTTATTTCATAACTTGTGTAAGTATAGTATAAGTATACAGTATATCCTTTTCTGATCCCGTGAGGGACATTTGTTCTCTGCATTTAACCCAATTTAACCGAAGTAGTGAACACACTGAGCACACAGTGAGGTGAATCGCAGTGAGCTGCCTGCCCAGCCAGCGGCGCTCGGGGAGTAGTGAGGGTTAGGCCTTGCTCAAGGGCACTTCAGCCGTGGACTGGTCGGGGATCGAGCCGGCAACCCTCCGGTTACAAGCCTGAAGCCCTAACCAGTAGGCCATGGCTGCCCCCGATATGTCTTATATATCATATTCTCTCCAATTCTGTTCCATTTCATTCCATTATGATACTGTAGAAGCACTTGACGATTGAAGTCTTTCTATAGAAGAGTTAGTAATACACCCTATGCACCCTGACAGCTTTTATTTCCCTTATTTCACTTGAGCTCATTTGTAGCTGTATTTGTCTCTGTTCTCGTTTGATGCAATGTGTCTGTTAATAGTAACTGAATGAAAAACAGATTTGTTTTCCTAGTAAACTTGCATTTTTCATACAATGAAGTGCACAGCAGTGTGTAGGGAACAAGTATAGCTGTATAGTGTGTGTGTGTGTGTGTGTGTGTGTGTGTGTGTGTGTGTGTGTGTGTGTGTGTGTGTGTGTGACAACTCCAAACCAAAGCAAGTGCATACAAACAGCTCAGCGTCACAATGCCTAAGAAGGGCAGAGACTTAAGACAGCATAAGACTATTACTGCTGTGATAATCCTGGATGCTTTGGACAGCAGAATAACAGTCTGCTTAATTTGTTCTCACATAATCAGCTATTTGTAAGCTTTTTACACTCTCGGATGTCTCTCTATTGTGTGAATAGTGTTGCTTGCTTAAACACAGTTCTGAAATCACTTTTGACAGTTATTTCATAACACACTGTTTTGTGAAGCCGCTGATATGCATGACCATAAACTTGAATGGTTCCTTCCTACACTCTTAGGGGGAAAAGCTGCTGTAAAGAACCAAAAATGGTTCTAATCTATTCCATGCTTCAAATACGGCACCCCTAAATAGTTCTTTCCATCAAAGGAACCCCAAAGGGTTCTTTAAAGCCTGTATGATTCTATATAGCACCCTCAAGAACCTTTTTTTAGGAGTGTATCAAAATAAAAGCTATTGTTTTTCCGTTGACCGTCTGCACATAGGCAGGGTAGTGATAAGACTGCATGGTAACATTCCAGTAACAGTTCATGTGGAATGCTTTCTGCATGCAGAGCACTGAAGGACGTGACCAACTGCATGTACTGTATCCTTCTACAGAGAATCATATGTTAATGGGCCTGTGGAGGGAGAACGTTCCCCAATAGAACACCTGCCTTCAAACAGCCAAGCAGAGAGGAATAAACAACAACACAAACATGCTCTGTAAACATGCTGTTTACAAACATGCTCTGTTAACATGCTATTTACAAACATGCTCTGTTAACATGCTGTGTATTACCTTCAACCATCCTTACAGGTGTTGCATAGCAACTACAGTATGTATTTGTATGGAATTTGTTCTGATATAATTGTTTGTTTGTTTGTTTGTTTCACTTTATTTGGCGTGCCAAAAAAAGAGTTCCCATAACTGAGCAACATATAAACGTTTGAATAGTTGTAGATGGCATGGCAATGTTCAATTATCTGCACCTGTTGTGCAACCCTCAGTACAACAGCGCATGTACAGTACACACACACACAAACAAACACACACGAGAGAGATGAAGAGAGAGAGAGAGAGAGAGAAAGAGAGAGAAAGAAAGAGAAAGAGAGAGAGTGAGGAGATGCTATTACAATGCTGAGAGACTGAGGCAATCGGAGGCTAAGTGCTGAGTATGTTTCCTAAATGGCCATTTAGCCCTGCGATGCGTCCTGTTAAGGTAGGAGGATGTCATGTTGCATTTGGATCCGACGGCACCGCTGGGGGCTGTGGAGACAACGGTTACCCACGGTAACCCACTCAGCGGCCCACCACTGGGGATTCCCCCAAGCTCAGCTCAGCCCCCGACATCCAGAGCTCCACCGGATGCATATTTAATCCTGCAATGCAAATGACATTTTTTCAAATCTTATTTCGTATGTCTGAGGGAATTGGGGGCATTGTATTATTCTTGTACTTTATTTCATTTGTGGAGCGACAGACTGAGTGGCCTTGTAAAAGGACAGGGGAGATTGTGGAGATCAGGAGTGGAGTCAGTGGAGTCAGAAACGGTGCTGGAGGAACAGACTAGTGCATCCATTCACATGCACCCAGACAGATCTGGGGTCAGTATGGGTCCGTTTTTTTCGTTTTTTTCTCTCGTTTTTTTCTCTCTCACATTTTTGGGATTATGTCCCCAGCTTTGGTCTCGGACATCTGGTCACCTTAGAGGACACACCCTAGTGGCAGCAAATGTATTTAGGGTAGTCTAGCAACTCTCTGTTGGCTTGCGAGCAGGAAAAATTAAACTTCTATTGGGCCAATCACATCGTGCATAGGCTTAACACAACTACGACTGACCTGCGACCATAAGTTGGGACGTTAAGCATGAATTCCCCATCCTGACTACTTGAAAACAAGAAGATGATTGGTTGTAGCGCTGTCCTATTGCGTGCGTGGTGACCCTGCAGTACATCTTGATGTGGGTCTGGCTCGTCAGGCTAGGTCCCCAGAGCTTCTGATGTTAATCAAATATCTGATTTGTTCTGATGTCCCTAAGGAGATGTGCAATAAACGCACACTGCCTCCTTGACCTTGTTAGCCACTGCATGATATTCATAGGACTCATGCCTGCTTTACTCTACTTTTGATGCAAATACTTAAAAAACATTGACCTCAAATTAAAAATGGATTAAAGCCACTTAATCAACACATAAATACAATAAATAACAAAACCAGTTCTGCAGACAGATGCTCACATTAGTCACACATAGCATATCTATCTAGTATCTAAGTAAGTAATTCTAAAAGATACAATAAATCATGTAGAAACAGCCTCTCCACTGAGCCTCAGACCCAGTGTACAGTAGGTAAGACACAGCAGCAGATCCCTCAATCTATCTATCTATCTATCTCTCTCTCTCTCTCTCTCTCTCTCTCTGTCTCGCTCTCTCTCTCGCTCTCTCTCTCGCTCTCTCTCTCTCTCTCTCTCGCTCTCTCATACAATAGCTGTCAGTCAGCATGAGAGGCGGATGGCTGTGTGAGGACGGCTGAGAAATAAGGTCCCTCTCTAGAGACACTCCCTATCGCCCACTCCTCTCCTCTCCTCTCCTCCTCTCCTCGCCTCCTCTCTTCTCCACTCCTCTCTGCTCCTCTCCTCCTCTCTTCTCCTCTCCTCTCTGCTCCTCTCCTCCTCTCCTCTCCTCTCCTCTCTGCTCCTCTCCTCTCCGGAGGGGAGAGATGTGATTGGAGGGAGGCACGGAGGGTAGGGAGGTGATTGGGGGGAGGCGTGGAGGGTAGGGAGGTGATTGGGGGGAGGCGTGGAGGGAAGGGAGGTGATTGGGGGGGCGATATCTGATCCTGGGAGAACGTGTTTGATTTAATAACTCCAGAGTCGGAGACAGGACTGGGGCTCTATTCAACAGCTCGGGGCCATCAAGGCTACAGGGATACGGCACGCCATCAAAGAGATTCTATCACAC
>NC_085017.1:5364241-5374241 GCF_963854185.1 Sardina pilchardus
ACAGGAGCACAGAATGGAAAATGAATGAATCTTGTCTTGTGGTGCAGAATCAGGTCCACCTTCACTGGACGGCTGAGGCCAAGCGTGTGAACGAGATGCCTCCCCTCATTCAGACGCTAGTGGCCGTTTACAGCTCATAGTCAGCTCGTTTTTATTTGTGTTTCTCACAAATGGACCAACCATTTTAGCATTGTTTAACAGTATATGAAAAAAAAACATTGCAAGCCATTTCAAAATGTTATTAACTTGAATTTAGTCTTATTTATAAGTCAATGCAATCTCAATTCCTCGCCAGAGAAACCCGTAGTCAATATCTTTCTGTTTCTTTTATGGACTCCTCGTTGGTCGTGGAAGACATTGTTAAAACATTAATTTGTCTTGTAAGCAGGCGTAAAGTTTTCACTGGCAGCATTGTGGTACAACAAAAGACCTACAACCTTGTGTTTTTATTGGATAGTTGCATCACGTTCAATGGTTCATTAGCATAAAGATGGGTATGCAGTTATCACCCAACCCAGCACAGCAGGCAATGTCTCGTGCCTTCAGCAGGAGTCTGAGCTCACTGTTCATCCGTGGCTTCTGATTAGGCCTAGTGGTAGTGTGCTTGAGGGTGGTGACACTGTTGAGCGGTGAAGGCTAATATGAGCTTTGGTGGTTAGCCTGCCATTACTTACTCACTAACTAATCAACTATCTAATTGACAAGATAATTGATTTGTTGGTTGATTGACAAGATAATTGATTTGTTGATTGAATTTGTGAGTAACAGACAAGATCTGAAGGTTGGAGGTCTGAAAGAATCACCTCAAGTCAAGACACACTCAGCTCAAGATCAACGTTTAACACCTTCATTCTCTGGTTTTGGATTCTCAGAAAAAACATACCTTCTCCTGTAACTCAACTCTCTCTTTTTCCTCAGTTTTGTTTCCCATCTCTTCCTCACTTTCACTTACTGGCTGACTGACTCCAGCAGCCTCTGCTACAAGTCAGAGAGAGAGAGAGAGAGAGAGAGAGAGAGAAGGAGCAGAGAGAGAGAGAGAAAGAGAGAGATGGAGAGAGGTCCAGCCTGTGGTATAATGACTAGTTCCCCTGCTCTGACACATACCAACTGACTGGTGATTGATGCCTTCACTTTGCTCTGCACACACAGTTCCTGTATAATGATTGCCGTCTACTGGTTCAGAGGAGAGGAACACGCTTGGCCATATCCAATAGGGAAGGCATCTGCCAGACAACCCTATGGATTATATATAAGTGTGATGTATAGTATGGTACAGTTGGCTGAGCACTTGTTAGCAGAGGGGCGCTAGCTTGCTGGTCTGTGAACGGCCTCGTAGCCTCGGTGGATTTCCTCGTCTCATCCGGTCTTGATTTTAGGACACAAAGATGAATTGGATTTGTTACATTCACACTGTACACGGCTGCTCTTGTGTTGTGTGGTTACAAGTTCCCCAACCTTAAGATTGTTTAGAAAGTGGCCGAGTTCCTCCACTCTAGAGCAAAATGCACGGCTAAAGAGAATGAAAGTGAACTAAAAAAGTAAAGTTTGTTCTATGTGCATTTTCAAGTTTTGGACTTTTACATCCGCCAAGGAGGTTATGTTTTCATCTGGGTTTGTTTGTTTGTCTTTCTGTCTGTTTGTTTGTTCGGAGGATAACTCAGAAAGTTATAGATGGATATCGATGACATTTTCAGGAAAGGTCTGAAATGACCCAAGGAGAAAAATGATCTCCAACGATATTGTTCTCCATGTCGTTATCATTATAGTTTATGTGTGAATGTCGTCATTCATATTAACGAGAACAATATTTTGTTATAGTTATTATTATTGCCGTGAAAGGCCCTTAACTGGGGAACATAGGACCATTGTCATGTTCTCATGATCTACCATGTTCAGTATACTGTATCTGGAGAACATACAGTAGGACCCTGAGAACATAAGAGAACATGAAGAAATTGTGCAAAATCCATATAAACCTCTGTAAATAGACAGACAAATTATGTAACACTGCATCATCACCATTCCCCATGTACAGTAGAACTCGTCGCTGTGTATTAATACATCCTGGGACAGAAAAAGAGTGTTGCGTTATTACGCCACAAAACCTTAAGCTGGGATCAGCTTTTGATTGGAAACACTACAAATAGATTTACACATAAGGGAAACAAATGTCACAATGTCATATTTCATGTCAGCTGGTTTCAAGTGGTTGAGGTGTTCACATTTACACACACTGTTCAACAACATTTGTGTTTGTTCAAACCTGAGCAAAACGTAAAGAACTCAAGTTAATGTTTTTAATTTTTATTATTCAAAAAACTTCAAAATAGGTTTCATGTTCAAGAAAGTAGAATAGGCGTAAACACAATGCAAAGCCCCATATACAGACCGATAAAATACATTTGATATATTGCAGACAAGCCATGTCGAGTATTACATATTTACAGTATGTAAACTTTTATATACAATAATTTTATACATTTACAAAAAGCTTTGTTTTTAATTTTGTCTTTGTATATATATATTTATATTTATATAGAGAGAGACAGAGATTTCATATTCTCACTAGCATTTGTACTACAGTATTGAAAAAAAAAGAAAACATTTACAGATCTGCCAGTTGATTTTTCTCTTTTATATTACAAATGTATTTCCACAAAAATATATCTCTGTACAAAACGTTTATGTTTGTTCTCCACTTCAAACAGGTCTGTTTCAGAGCTTAGTCTTTTTTCCCCTCCTGCCCAGCTCTCAGCGGGTTTCACGCGAGTCCAGCTTCTCTCTCACACACACACACACACACACACTCTCCTGTGTGTATCGTTATTTCCCATCAACCTTTTTGGTCAAAAGCGTACACAGGCCTCTGACCTTTGAACTTTAAACGTTGACCTTGTCCTCCATGTTGCCGGAGGCTTTGGCAGGCTACATTGTCCCCCGCTGAAGGACCTCAGGACTGGGTCGCTTCCTCCATCAATGCTTCAAGTGTAACATGACTCTTTTGGGTTTGCCGCGACAGGGGGGGAAGTAAAAATAATACAAAATAAAGCACAAACTAACAAACAACAAAATGTATATCTCAGAAAGGTTGCAACTGCAGTGTGTGATTTCATAGGGAGCATATCACACACGTCACCTGTGTGTTTTACCTTTTGCATGGACTCATAGTGGATACACTCATCTCTCTCTCTCTATTTACCTTGTGTATTTCAATAAACCTTGGATCTCTTTATGTACAATTCCAACATCATGTCTTTTATATATCTGTGCCCGTTCTTAATCATCATAACTATGAATATATCATGGGTTTCATTAGTTTCTATAGAGGACTTTTAAGTGGGCTTCTCAGAGGACCGACAAAATAATATACAGTACAGACGATTGAGAAGGATAGAAATACATTCAATGTTTTTGAAAATAATGTCTCTGACCAGCTGTCTGGGGCCTTCAGCGTTCTTCGCGCCAGTAAAGAGTCGAGACCATGAGGGCCAAGCTGAATGAGTGTGAGAGAGGGAATGAGTGTGTGTGTGTGTGTGTGTGTGTGTATGTGCGTAATGAGAACCGGATGCAACTGAGGACGAAATGGAGCTGAAAGATCATTTGGCACTATTTGCATGCACCATTCTCGTGATGAGAACTCTGAGGGTATGAAACAGGACCATGCTCAGTCAACACACAGTCTTCTCAGCACAGAATAACTAACCTGAAGGACGCTGGAGTTAAAAACAAACAAACAAACAGACAAACAGACAAACAAACAAAAACATAAATGAAGGCTGTGCAACAATGTTTGTGAAAATATGGGATGCATTTTTTTCTTTTGGTCACATGAAAGGCTGAGGACAGGACTTTAATACTGTTGGAGCAAAAATATGGGAATTGCATTTAATCTGACATGCTCAGTGACTCTCCGAATAAATACACGACAAATCCGAATTTACAAACGGTTAAGTGTGCTCGAAGTACTGAGTGGAAATTTGCGAACACACTCATGATTGAAAATGGCTAAATAAAAGCAGGAAAGAACAGACTTCCTGTGGCCCCGGCCTGCTTTGGCCGATATCTAGAAGCTCCAGAAGCAAAGACAGAATGCGCTCATCAATGACACGACGATCTGTGCATCACTGCAATCGTACTGATGTGAGTGGACCTCCTGAAGGGTTAACTTTTCTTGTTCTGTGAGAAGATGAGGTGATTCTTGTAGTTGTATGCATTTTTGGACATTGTATCTGAAGAGGTTTGTTCCACGTATCAGTATAAATTCTAAAACTTTGAAGCTCAATATCTCAGAACCACTCAGAATGTAGACATTAGAACCATATTATTCTAAGAGGACGATGTCCCTGCTCTGTGTGCTGACGGGTTGGAGAAGGGCAGCTGCTAACTGAATACATGTAGATGTCAGACACACACACACACTCACACGCACACACACACACGTGGATGTCAGTGCTCTGGAGGTCTCTGGGGATATGGACACTGAGGCTGCTGTTTAAGGGGGCATGGATCTGGTTAGGTCCCCAAGGAAAGACTGGACACCTTCGCTCTACAATGGGAGCTGTGTGTGTGTGTGTGTGGGAGGGTTGATGTTCGGTACAGTATCTGAGTCACACAGAAAACATTCTCTCTCTCTCTCTCCCTCCCTCACTCTGCTCTCTTTCTTTCACATCACTCCAGCTCTCCTTCTCTCACTCTATCTTACCTTCCCTCTCTTTCTCAAACTCTCTCTCTCTCTTTTAATCTCCATCTTTCTCCCTTTCTCACACACACATACTCTCTCTCTCTCTGAGTTCTCTCTTTGTTGTTAATCCACTGTCTCTGCTAGCCAAAGTAAAAAAAGAAGAAGAGAAGAGGACAGTGTCTATCTGCCTGACAGCTTGTTTGCGGCGCGCATCAGAAGAGACTCAGGGCCGACAGCTCCGTTGTCTGCGCTCTAATTGAACGTCCGCGATGAAGAGTGGCTATTCACTCATTAGCACCTAATGGAAAATCTCCACCACACCGTCTCATCTCTACGGCAACAACAGCAGCAAACAGCTCAGAGAGCAGCAACACCAAGTGACAAATTAATAAACTTCAATACAAGTTTTCTATGGTAATACAAGTAGAAAGTAGAAACTAGAAATGCATCTCCCAGGAACTGCAAGAGTGGGATTGATAAGGAGGTTGCTAGGTTGTTGCTAGGGTAATTTAGATGGTTGCTAGGGCGCTTTCTATGGAAATGCAAGTAGAAAGAGCTGAACACAAGCAGACTGGTAAAAATCTCATTGTGAAGCAGGAGTGAGTCTTAGCTGCCAGCTGTCATGCCTGGTATGATGTACTTCTGTGGGTCGCAAGCACCACAAAAGGAGCCAAGGGGACATGGTCACAAGGACATGGAAGCCAGACACATCTACAGAGGGGGTCTGAAGGTACCGTTACTTCTTCTAAACAAGGACAACTGTATATTCTTATTGATTGTTCAGTCTGGGAAAGAGTGTGTGTGAGGGGGAGGGGGTATCGTTTACCTCTGTTCCTTATTCTTTTCCTCTTTAAATGGCAAACGCCCAGTGAAATCAGCGATCTGCCATTTGAATGTGCGAGAGCAAAATGCGCGCATTAGGCCAGATAAAACTGCTCCGCAAAATGGAGTCATCACTTAGGGCCTGATCCGTCTGTGATGATCTCATCCAATGCCATAAAGCACCCAAAGGTATTCAAAATGTAATGGTGGGGGTGGGGGTGGGTGTGTGTGTGAGGGAAGGGGGGGCAGAAAACACACTTCTCAGTAATATGAAGCAAGTGCCAAAAGGTTTTTAAGATAATGCCGCCGCCAGCCACTTTGTCCGTGAACTCGCGGGGGAAATGCAATCTTCGCTTTACCCATCAACCCACAATTGGAACAAGCAGGGGCCCAATATTGTATTCAGACAGGCCAGATAAGCCAAAGATTTAAAAGTAATAAAATTGTAAAAGCAATTACTGAGTGAGCAGGAGTGAGCGAGGTGGAGAGAGAGAAAAGACAGAAGGGGGGGTGGAGGGGAGGCAGAAGAACAATACAGCGATTCATTTCACAAGCACGGGCTCTTTAGTGCTTTTCTCATCGTCTCCTCTCTGCCTCCCTTCGCCAAGTTGGAGGGCTGCTGGAGTCTGAAACGGCTCATCAGAGAAAACGGTCTGGTGAGGGCGGAAGAGAGTCTGAGCAAATCTCTCTCTGTGTTACACACACACACACACACACACACACACATACAGTACACACTGAGAATGACTACTTGGGAATGATTACCCATGTGAAATAACACTGCAAAGCCCTTACTACGAAGTAATACAAGTAAATATTGTGACACAACCTGCAAAACTGAACAGAACATTGCAGCACTGAGTACCAAAGTGATGTTAGAAGAACACCATGCACTTTCATTCCTAATTAGGGTTCAAATTAGGATAAAAACAAGCACAGTGTACCAAAGTGCTGTGAAAGGAACACCATGTACCTTGATGCCTCCCTCTCTTTCTCTCTCTTCTCTTTCCATCACATCATTACAGCTCTCTTTCTCCTTCTCTCACTCCATCTTCTTCAAACTCTCTCTCTCTCTCTGAATATAAGTCTTTCTCCCTTTCTCACACACACATACTCTCATGCACCTCGATAGCTGATTAGTGTTCAAATTAGGATGAGAACTAGCGCTGTGTACTAAAGTGCTGTTAAATGGACATCATGCACTCAGCCTAATGGCCACGTGACCATGCTGTCACAGCCCGGTCAGATGAACTGACCACATCAATGTTTGAGCTCATGACTGGTTATCACAGATTACCAGTTAACCACCCTAGCCTCTTGGAATGGCCTGCAAGGTGGCACCAGAGCAGAGGGCATTCTTTTCCATCTTCTAGAAGGTCTTGGAAGACCCAACTCCTCCAAGGATAACTCCTGTCCTAACACTTCTAACACACACTTATGACGTTCCTCTCTAACACCTCACACACGTATCATGTGCCTCCCTCTCTACACTTGTTTCTTTCTCTACCACTTTGTCCTCATATCTGTACACCTGTACTGCTGTTGCACTCTCCTGTTACTACACCTGTGCTACCACTGATAATGGCCGGGTTTCCCAAAATCGTTAAGAAGCTCTTAAGTCCTAAGAACTTCTTAGGAGCGTTCTTAGAACATTCTTACAACGCTCCTAAGAAGTTCTTAGCACTTAAGAGCTTCTTAACAATTTTGGGAAACCCGGCCAATGTCTGTACTCTCCTGTTACTACACCTGTGCTACCACTGATAATGTCTGTACTCTCCTGTTACTACACCTGTGCTACCACTGATAATGTCTGTACTCTCCTGTTACTACACCTGTGCTACCACTGATAATGTCTGTACTCTCCTGTTACTACACCTGTGCTACTGCTGACAAGGGCCAGGTTTCCCAGATTCATTAAGAAGCTCTTAAGTGCTAAAAACTTCTTAGGAGCGCTCTAAGAACGTTCTAAGAACCGAATCTGATGCAATAGCAATTCCATCCGAATGTGTCCTCTGCACTTCAGTTGAATGTCATTACTCATTTCTGTAAGTTGCCTTGGATAAAAGCATCTTCTAAATGGATGAATGTAAATGTAATGTACATTCATGTAACATATTTTGATGTAATCTCTCGTATTGTGTACAGGGTACTCAGCCACCATACCATTATATAAACAAGGTTAGCCACTTACTGCATCTACTGGAATACTCTGGCAGTAAGCTGTGTGCACTCTATCCGTGGGTCTTGTTATAAACAGCTCAAATCAGAAGTAGAAAACAGAGATTGTAGACAATTTATATCTTAAGGGCACAATTTTCCCCACTGAAAGTATTCTGCGTCTTTCAATAAGGGTTGCGCCGAGGCAGAGACAGATGTGTTATATTCAAATTGAAGGCCCATCAACACAACACAAAACACTGCTTTCTTTGAAAATATGAGAGCACACAAGAAAAGGAATAAACAGTGAATTGCTCCTCTTGAAAATTAATGACTAAAAAAAAAAAAAAAAAAAACTCCTCTGGCTGATGAGAACCAATCATGTGTCATTTTCCGAATCTGCCTCCACACACTGCGTTCTTTGTTTACTATTATCGTTTGCGCCAATCACTGGCTTGTCACGTTTCCGTGTCATTCTGCGAAGTAAGGAATAAAAAAAAAGAGGAGCTCTTATCAGCTAGCGCATCTTCCCAGCTGCCCTTGATTCTCCCTCAGTCCGTCTCCCTGGCGCTTTTAAGCTGCACTTCCTCTCGCGTTGATGTGGAGATGAGCGGAGTGTGGGCGAAACAAATTAGACCATAAACACTGTTTTCCACAGTCTCATTTAATCTCTTCCGCCCGTCGGCAGAAAGGCAGGCAGGCAGGCAGGCGTCTGAGCGTAATTGGGCAGTTTGTGAACGCCTCAGCGAGAGAGAGAGAGAGAGAGAGAGACAGACTTCTGGAGAGTTTTAAAACGCATTCAGGAGAATTACTGATGCCGGTGTGTCTCTGTGTGGAAGCGGGGGTTGCACCTGAGCTGGTCTAAGAGGCCGCTGTGGAGGCATCTGGAGGGGGATTTGATTCCATCTCTCCAATTCAATTCAGCTCAGCTCCAGGGTCTCTCCCCTTCCCTCCCACGCTGGCACAAACTGAAATGGAAAAAAAAAAAGAATAATAATCTGAACACCTCCAAGAGGTTGGAGAGGTTTGGGGAGAGAGCCACACGCTGCATCTGCTGCGATATAACACTAGATGCAGGGAAGCAGATGGAGGCCATTGTACAGTCAGTTGTCTTGTAAACAAGTTGTTTACGGGCAGGATCGTATCGGGCGTCCTGCTTTCTGGATCTACACTATCCAGCCATGGCCACCAGGACTCGAGGCTGAGAGCACGTCTTTGTGATGATTCGTAGGCTACTCTTGCTACTCCAGGACCCTGAGCGATTGAACAGAAGTGATGATAAAGAATAAATCACTAAAGGGTACTAGGCAGACAGAGAGAGAGAGAGAGAGAGAGAGAGAGAGAGAGAGAGAGAGAGAGAGAGAGAGAGAGAGAGAGAGAGAGAGAGAGAGAGAGAGAGAGAGAGAGAGAGAGAGAGAGAGAGAGAGAGAGAGAGAGAGAGGAGAAATAGAAGAGAGAGTTCCGTATACTGAGACGTGGTCCTCTGACTTTAACGGTGACGGGGACAGTGTGGGTCACGCCAAAAGTGAGCTGCTGCTTCTCACAAAATGCTTCAACACCTACATAGACATTAGAGAGGAATACCACAGCACCAGCCACAACCACAACTAAACTAAACCATAAACATATATAAATATATTGAAATTAATTCATAATATATGTTTAAATGCACTTCCCAAGGGAAGCTGATGATGATGATGATGACGACGATGGCAATGATGATGAAGACGAACAGCACCTTTTGAAATCTCAGCTCTCTTTCTCTTTAAGGTCCAAGTGTTTTTGTGTTAGTCAGTCTTAACAGATGTCAGCCCTAACTTTCCAGAATACTCACGAGCTCCCTGCATGAAGTCCAAATAGAAAGCCTATAACCAGAGCTCCATATGTCTCCTGTTATGGGAGGGAGGTCAGCTTGAGTGGGAACAATGAGAGAGAGAGGAGCGACTGGTTTAAAACCTCATCACCTCCTGCAGGCACACTCTTCGAGGACACGGCCATGCACTTAAACAACGCCCAGCGGAAACTCGACTCAAGGAACGGACGGACGTTTCCCACTGACCACCGAGAGCTCGGGCCCCGCTGGTCACTGCTAGCGTAGCTGTGTTTGAGGTGTGTTAGCAGCAGCAGCACTCTGTCTGTTTGTGACTATAAACCTTAGAGGTGTTGATATACTCAGTACCAAATAGAGCTCTGTGGCGATACAATGAATCAGATCATATCAGATAAATTAGAGATTTATAAATCAACGGCAATTCAGTGAGCAAGAAGAAAGGGTTGGGGGGACACACACAATGAAAACCAGACTCCCACACGGTCAATAAAATAGCCGGTGTGTTCTCA
>NC_085017.1:5389241-5401741 GCF_963854185.1 Sardina pilchardus
AAGAGACAGAACACCACAAGGCAGACAGCACACATACAGTATATACAGTACATATATGACACCAGTGGGTAAGGAACACACACACAAACACACACACACACTATGTCTCTCTCCCTCTCTCTCTCACACACACACACACACACACACACACACACACACACACACACACATATGTATATGCAGGCAGGAACACAAACATACATACACACATAGAAAAACAAACACACACAACCACACATACACACGCACACATGCAGGCAGGAACGCACACAGACAAGCGCACACACACACACACACACACACACACACACACACACACACACACACACATATATACAAACCACCTGACATTCATAACGATAAGTGAGCTGGATCTTAATATCAAAGTGCTGTTCATGCATTATTGATGCCTATATGTCAGGACCGTGTAGTCGAGTGCCACGCCTATGAGCTCAGACATGTAAACATAAACATCAACACAAAGATCAAAATAAACAAAGGCAGCAGTCGACATGACTGCCATCAGAGTAAATGTGGACCGACACACACTCATAGGCAATAACACAGCAAAGTGGTGCCATACATGCTAAACATGACGTGACATACACAAGGAGTGGAGGCAGTGCACACACACACACACACACACACACAACCCGTATATGCATATCCTTTGCCTTGAACAGACTCAATGACAGACACAGACAAACACACATTACACACACACACACACATGCCCGGAGGATTTATATGATAGCTCTGTGTGTGTGTGTGTGTGTGTGTGTGTGTGTGTGTGTGTGTGTGTGTGTGTGTGTGTGTGTGTGTGTGTGTTGGCGAGTGAATGAAAAGAAAATCTAAAGAGCTGGCAAAATTCTGCTCCATATCAGCTGTGAAAGGAGCCTTGCTGAGAGGTGTAGGCAGCGCTTTATGTACCCGCCAGTGTCAAAGCGGCATCATCTCCGAGAATATTTGATTCATTTGACTGGTGAATTTAAATAAGGAATTCAAGTGTGTGTGTGTGTGTGTGTGTGTGTGTGTGTGTGTGAGAGAGAGTTGTGTGTGTGTGAGAGACTTACCTGAAAGCCTTGTGTGCTGTTCTGATTTCCAAACAGTGGGGTTCCTGGGTCCACACAGCTAGTGTGGCTGGGGTCTGGAACACAGAGAACCAAGAACATGTAGACCACATGAGCGATAAGAACATACTGTAAAACATAGAATATGCAGAACGTATGGAGAACACATATGCCATAGGACACAGAGAACATGCAGAACACATATGAGATGGGACACAGAGAACACAGAACATGCAGAACGTATGAAAAACGTTATGTGATTTAGGACACAGAGAACATGCAGAACACATATGACATGGGACACAGAGAACATGCAGAACGTATGCAGAACACATATGCCATAGGACACAGAGAACATGCAGAACACATATGCCATAGGACACAGTGAACATGCAGAACGTATGGAGAACACATATGCCATAGGACACAGTGAACATGCAGAACACATATGCCATAGGACACAGTGAACATGCAGAACACATATGCACACATGCAGTACAGTTAGGCTCATACACTTTTGAACCCATGCTACTGTACAGTTAATTAAAAAGAGGAATATAAAATCATCTTTTGGAAATTGATCTTAATGCCTTAAGGGAAAAAATGAGGAAACATCTCATCTTTAAGGACACCAATTTTCTTTGTGAATGAATAATGTGTCGTAAATAAATAAATGTCAATCCTTAAAATACAGGGGTCATAAGTATATGTTAAATTCCCATAGAGGCAGGCAGCTATTTCATGGATCCAGGATACTATGCATCCTGATGAAGTTCCCTTGGCCTCAAAATAGCCTCACATCATTACATACTGTACTGTACTCTTCATCATGTCAACAGATTGGCATGGTGCTTTTTTCTTCCAGTTAGTCTATTAGCCGGTTTGATGCTCATTGTGCATGTATGTGTGTGTGTGTGTGTGTGTGTGTGTGTGTGTGTGTGTGTGTGTGTGTGTGTGTGTGTGTGTGTGTGTGTGCCACCTCACCGATGCAGGAGGGCTGCGTCCCGCTCCATGTTCCGTCGTACTGACAGTAGCGCACCTTGGAGCCCACGAGCACCAGCGGGGTGTAGCAGGAGAAGTAGACGGGGGACAGGTAGGTGAAGCCACGGTCCTCACGCCGGCCCTGCGCAGGGAACCCGGGGTCTCCGCAGAACACAGCTGCACACACACACACACACACACACACACACACACACGTTAGGAAATGTCAAATAAACACTAAATACATACATGGATACAGAGACAAATGAAAGGGACCTGTGTGTGTCTGTATGTACACATATCCTTTTTGTATGTTTGAGCGTGTATGTCTGTGTGTGTGTGTGTGCATACGTGCGTGCGTATGTGCGCGTGTGTGCGCGTGTGTGTGTGTGTGTGTGTGTGTGTGTGCGCATGTGTGTGTGTGTGTGTGTGTGTGTGTGTGTGTGTGTGTGTGTGTTCACATGTGTGTGTGTGTGTGTGTGTGTGTGTGTGTGTGTGTGTGTGTGTGCGTGTGTGTGTGTGTGCGTGTGCATGCGTGTGTGTGTGTGTGTGTGTGTGTGTGTGTGTGTGTGTGTGTGACTCACGGAAACACTGCGGCTTCTCTCCGCTCCAGTTGCCTCCGCCCTGGCAGGTGAGCACGGTGGGCAGGGAGAGCTGGTAGCCCTGGTTACACGAGTAGCTCACGCTGGCCCCCCACTGGAAGTCCGAGCCCACCACCTGACCGTTAGGGATGCTGGGTGGAGCGCCACACACGATGGCTGCACAGGTGGAGGAGACACCACAGAGGAGAGAGGTGAGGAGAGAAGAGGTGGAGGAGAGTGGAGAAGGAGAGGTGGAGGAGAGGAGAGAAGAGGTGGAGGAGAGTGGAGAAGGAGAGGTGGAGGAGAGGAGAGAAGAGGTGGAGGAGAGTGGAGAAGGAGAGGTGGAGGAGAGGAGAGAAGAGGTGGAGGAGAGTGGAGAAGGAGAGGTGGAGGAGAGGAGAGAAGAGGTGGAGGAGAGTGGAGAGAGGAGTCAGAGAAGAGGTGGAGGAGAGTGGAGTAGGAGAGGTGGAGGAGAGGTGGAGGAGAGAAGAGAGAGAAGAGAGGTGGAGGAGAGAGCAGAGGTGGGGAAGAGAGGAGAGAGGGGAGAGGTGGAGAGAGGAGGGGAGAGGAGAGAGGAGAGGAGAGAGAGGAGAGAAGAAAGAGGAGAGAAGAGAGAAGGGGAGAGGTGGATAGAGGAGAGAGAAAAGAGAAGAGAGGAAAGGTAGAGAGAGGAGAGAGGAGTCAGGACACAGTTGGAGGAGAAAGGAGACCAATGGAGGGGAGAGGAGTCAAGAGGAAGAGAGACAAGATAGGTGGATAGGAGAAATGAGTCAGATGGAGAAGGGAGGAGTCAGTGCACAGGTGGAGGAGAGAGTAGAGAGGAGAGAGGTGGGGGTGTCATGTTGAAGACATACATAGGAGTCAGTGCACAGGTGGAGGAGCAAGTCTGAAGTCTGAACTTAACAATCTTTAAACATCTGACCCAACACCACATTTAAATGCCACACATATCTGAATGTTAAAACCATTTAGGCTTACTACAGCCTTGGTGTAGTGCATAACTTGCTTACTGTGTGGCATGCTAGCCCTAATTATGCAGAATTAAAGGTGAAGTCTTTGATCATGCTCTATTACACTTGAACACTTCACCTTTGAACCCAACAAGCACTCAGCCTCCATATGAATGCCTTCTCCCTTGCTGCAGGACTTATCACATTTCACAAGTGTAGTCCTGCACTGAGTCAGGGGTGAGCCTCTCAACCTCTCTGCCTAGAACCAGCTCCCTTTATTGGAGACGTGTTTGTTTACTTGTGCTGAGTTAATGAACAGCCTGATTGCTGTTATCACAGTCATTTGACTGGCTCCGAACAGGAGGTGTGTGTGTTAGCGTGAAGTCTCCACAGCGGGCAGGCTCGGCGCTTCACACCTCTCTGTTTGATGGCTTTGACAGAGCAGCGGAGCCTTCCAGCGCCTTTTATCAGGACGACAACAAAATATTCACCCAGGAACGGCGGGGCCTAATTAAAGCAGCCAGCACTCTTCTGTCAATCACTTAAAAAGCTAATAACTACCGCTGCTTTATGTGCAGTGTGTGCCTTCACAACGAGCCTGTCCAATCTCCACGAGCCTGTTCACGGGCGGAGGATACAGCACACGCACAATTATGCGTGGAGAGCGTTTGGGATTTGTCCAGCGGGGGTTCTATGTGGGTCACGAGTGCCTGTTTCTGTTCTCGTGTTCTGGTGTGACATCTAATTCCTCCCCGAGTGCCTGGTTCTGCAGCTGTTCCGTGGCAGGTCTGTGTACAGTCACTCAAGATAATGGGGCCAGTACAAGTTCTTCAGAGATTTTAATGAATGGCATAATGACATGCCATATTACGCCTAGTCCATTATGATCTGAGGCTCTGAAGAACCATTTCCAATGTGAAGAACCTTTTGTACCTGATGGTATGGTTCACCACAGAGTTTTGACTCCAATAACCATTTTTTATGAGGCCTTTCCATTGCATAGTATCAGCTCCGCTCGACTCGGCTCGACTCAACTCTACTCTACACAATTTTGGAGTGTTCGTTTTCCACTGCAATAAAGTAGCCCCATACGCTAGCCGATCGCCATAGCAACGCTGAAGAAAACAACTCTAACGTCAATAACATCAACCTCTGATATCACCTCAGCTCGCTGGGAATCTCATTGGAGGTGGAATGGAAATGGAAACCCCAAAAAAGTGAGTAAAGTCGTGCAGAGTCGAGGTGATGCCATACAGTGGAAAAGCCTCGTTAGCGTGTAGAACCCGGGCCGGTACCTTTGCAGAGGGGCTTGGTTCCGTTCCAGGTGCGGTCCTTAGTGCAGATGAGGGTGGAGGCGCGGTCGGCGTCCATGGTGAAGCCCGGGGCACACTGGAAGGACACGGAGCGGCCAAACGTGAAGTCTCCGCCCACACGGAGCCCGTTAGCAGGAACACCCGGATCACCACAGTTAATCACTACAGGGGGAGAGGGGGAGGGAGAGAGGGAGAGGGGAGAGAGGGAGAGAGAGGGGGATATAGAGATAGAGGACGTTAGCAGCTGGTGAGAGGACGTGGCTGGTTTGAATGACCAGAGAATCGTCATTCCTGATCCTGGATATACTTATTTTAAAGCTCCGTTACTGGACCATTCTTACATGATCACACCAAAATATGCGACAACAATGCGTACACCATCCCATTAAATATAACCGAGCTGAGAATAATAAACAAAAACATCCACCCCCTCTCCCTATATTGCTCCATTAGGCCAACACTCCAAGAACCAGAGAGAGAGAAAGAGAGAGAGAGAGAGAGACAGAGAGAAAGAAAGAAAGAGAGAGAGAGATAGCAGAGCGAGAGAGAAAACTAATAATTATTTTATAAATAATAAATATTATTAGTTCATTTGTTTACTTCCTCCCATCCCTGTTTCATCCATGTGATGTGGTACGCAGCCAACCCCAAATGATCTGGCAGCACTGTGCACTGTGCACTGTGCACTGTGTCATGGCCATGCCAAAACAAAGCAGCGCCTTGTTCAACTTCAATTTACATTTGAATGGAGAATGGAGAGTTTTAACACCCCATTATTAAAACAGATAGAGAGAGAGAGGGCAGTAGAGAGAGATAGCGCAACATTAGTAATATTATTTTGTTCTTATGAATTTATATAAACTCATGTTTGCACAGAATGAGAATGAGAGAGTGAGAGAGAGAGAGTGTGAGTGAGGGAAGAGAGGAATGCGGGAGGAGAGAGAAAGAACAAGAGAACACAAGGGAGAAAGAGGGCGAGGAGAAACAGAGAGAGTGAGAGAAGAGAGAGAGAGAGAGAGGGATGCAGGAGGAGTTCTGAGGGTCGGACTGTAGATGAGAGCGGAACCATACTAGAGCACCTGGTCATGTCTCTGTGTGTGTGTGTGTGTGTTCTGAGGGTCGGACTGTGTTTTTTTCCTGCTATCCGGAGTACATATCTCATTCACTTTTGTTTTTGCATGCAACACCCATTGTTAAAGGGATATTCCGCCATTTTTGGAAATACGCTCATTTTCCACCTCCCCTCGCGCAAAACAATCGATATTTACCTTGTTCCCGTTCATCCAGCCATTCTGTGAGTCTGGCAATACAACTTTTAGCTTCAGCCTAGCATAGATCATTGAATCGGATTAGACCATTAGCTTCTCGCCTGCTAGCTTCATGTTTAAAAGTGACTAAGATTTCTGGTAATTTTCCCATTTAAAACGTGTCTCCTCTCAAGTTAGAAAGTGCAATAAGACCAACTGAAAATGAAACCTGGCATTTTTCTAGGCTCATTTGACATGGAACTACACTCTCATCTGGCGTAATAATCAAGGCAACTTGCAGCTACTGGCACTACTACTGCTTGTTGTCTATGGGGACTATTTTCAGATGCTGCGTACAATATCACTGCGCCTATGGTACGTTTGCAAGTTGCCTTGATTATTACGCCAGATGAGAGTGTAGTTCCATGTCAAATCAGCTAGAAAAACGCCAGGTTTCATTTTCAGTTGGTCTTATTGCTTTTTCTAACTTGAGAGGAGACACGTTTTAAATGGGAAAATTACCAGAAATCTTAGTCACTTTTAAACATGAAGCTAGCAGGCGAGAAGCTAATGGTCTAATCCGATTCAATGATCTATGCTAGGCTGAAGCTAAAAGTTGTATCGTCAGACTCACAGAATGGCTGGATGAACGGGAGCAAGGTAAATATCGATTGTTTTGCTCGAGGGGAGGTGGAAAATGAGCGTATTTCCAAAAATGGCGGAATATCCCTTTAATGACGGATCCTTGGTTTGGTTCAAAACTGGTGGAAACGCGGGCTGGTTCACTAGATCAAGCTGATTCAAAGACTCCAGAACGGCAGCGGTTCACGAACGGGCTCGCTGTCCGTAGAGCACCTCCTTGGGGGTGTTTTGAGGGTCGGACTGGTTGAGAACAGAACGGAACCGTACCAGAGCACTCGGGCATGTTCCCCGTCCAGGTTCCGTTGACGGTGCAGTGGCGGGTCAGGAGGCCTGTGGAGTAGTAGCCCTCTCGGCACGCGTAGGTGATGGAGCGCGAGAACACCAGGCCCTCGTGGAACTGGATCTGAGCGTTCCGCGGAGTACCGGGGTTCCCACAGGACACCACTGAGGGAGAGGGAGAGAGAGAGGGAGAGAGGGAGAGCGAGAGAGAGATTAGTATTAGTGCTATTATTGATCTTGTCGTGGCAATAAAGCATTCTTGAATTGAATTGAGAGAGAAAAAAGGATCAAAATGCCATGGAGAGAGGAAGAGCAACAGGAAAAGACATAAGAAAGAGAGAGAGAGAGGGGGAATAGAAAGGAGAGATAGACAAAGAACAGAGAGTCGGTGAGAAATGAGACAAGAGGAGAGAAAGACAAACAGGAAAACAATCCAGAGAGGAAGAAGGAGAGGACAGGAGAGAGAAAGAGGGAGAAAAAGAAGGAGAGAGAGAGTGGAGAGAATATGCCACTCAAGGGAATAGATAGATAGAAAAGAGGAAAGAGAAAATAGATATGTGTGTGTGAGAGAGAGAGAGCAGCTGGTCCTTCTACTACAGGAAATAATCAGATCTGTTTCCTGCTTTCTTGAATTGAATGATTCACCTCATGCATCTAAACCAGGTCATTGCATCTGAATCCCTTATCCTGGATACATGCATTATTATGTGCGAGTATGTTTGTGTGTGTGTGTGTGTGTGTGTGTGTGTGTGTGTGTGTGTGTGTGTGTGTGTGTGTGACTCTTGTCCTTCAAATGGCACGGTACAAGTCTGAGGAGACATCCAATCCTGAGATATTTATGAATAAAGCATGAGGGCATCTCCAGACTCCAAAACAAGCTTTTTAGATGGAGTCTGGATGATCTACATAGCTTCCCACACGTGTGTGTGTTTGTGTGTGTGTGTGTGTGTATGTGTGTGTGTGTGTGTGTGTGTGTCTATGTGTGTGTGTGTGTGTCTGTGTGTGTGTGTGTGTGTGTGTGTGTGTGTGTGTGTATGTGTGTGTGTGTGTGTGTGTGTGTGTGTGTGTGTGTGTGTGTGTGTGTCACACTGGTGTCAAATATGTATATGTGCAGTCTGCCTTGTGGTGTTCTGTCTCTTCCCATTACATCATTCTTACATTTATACTGAGAGAAAGCGAGAAAGCGCGCGAGAGAGAGAGAGAGAGAGAGAGAGAGAGAGAGAGAGAGAGAGAGAGAGAGAGCTCCTACATTGAGTGCCACAGACAGAAATAAAGACACTTTGTGTGTGTGTGTCTGTGTGTGTGTGTCCGTACTTCTAAAAAAGTAAAAGACATGAACATAAAAAGGAGAAATAACATGTTGCAGCTGCATAACTATAAACTCTTAGGAGACAGCAACAACACAAACACACGCACGCGCACGCACACGCACGCGCACACACACATACTGTACACACAGACACACAAACACACACACACATGCACACACACACATGCACGCATGCATGCACACACACACACACACACACACACACACACACACACACACACCTGGAAAGTATAAGTAAAACAAAGTAAAACAGCACCTCTTCAAAGACGCAGTAATCAGCGACAGTACGGTGCACATGAAACAGGAACTAACTGTCTAATTATAGACTCCCACACCTTAGATTTCACCCAAAAATACTCTCAAAGACTCCCCTCTGTTTAAGGCTCTTTTAAAGCGAAGATGAAGGGGCCTCTGAGTAGCCAAACGTGGCTGTTAGACAGGCCTAATAACGGGGAGCCAGGCCTGCAGTTCAACAGGAGATGGGAATCAAACGAGGGCTGGGAAGCGCTCTCTAGGAGCCCATTAGAATGTGTTGGGAACGTCAATTATTGTGTATGCGTTCTTGGATCATTAAAATGAGGCAAATCCAATGCTATTGAGACCCACTGGCACACTGATGTGTGTGTCCACAAACGCGACACACACACATTCACATAAATATACACTGTCGTATGCACTAATGCACTCACATACAAATGCAAATGGACACACACACACACACACACACATAATAATGCATGTATCCAGGATAAGGGATTCAGACGCAGTGACCTGGTTTAGATGCATGAGGTGAATCATTCATTCAATTCAGGAAAGCAGGAAACAGACCTGATTATTTCCTGTAGTAGAAGGACCAGCTACAAACACACACACACACACACACACACACACACACACACACACACACACACACACACACACACACACACACACACACACACACACACACACACTCACTCACTCACTCACTCACTCACTCAGACACACACACAGGCACACACACAGAGAAAGAGAGAGACTAAACTCCCTGCTGGAGAGAGAGAGGAGTGTGTATGGTTACCGTGGCACTCGGGCTGTGTCCCGGTCCAGGTGCTGTTGGAGAGGCAGGTGCGCTCGGAGGATCCGGCCAGCACGTATCCCGGCTCACAGCTGAAGCGCACCGCACTGCCCACCGAGAACTCCTCCCCCAGACGGATCCCGTGCACCGGCACGCCTGGGTCTCCACACAGGCTCAGGGTCTCTCCTGAAACACAGCAACAGACCATCACACACACGGCACACACACATATACAGTACACACACACGCCTGGGTCTCCACACAGGCTCAGGGTCTCTCCTGAAACACAGCAGCAGACCATCACACACACACATATACACACACACGCCTGGGTCTCCACACAGGCTCAGGGTCTCTCCTGAAACACAGCAACAGACCATCACACACACGGCACACACACATATACAGTACACACACACGCCTGGGTCTCCACACAGGCTCAGGGTCTCTCCTGAAACACAGCAACAGACCATCACACACACACATATACACACACATATACAGTACACACACACGCCAGGGTCTCCACACAGGCTCAGCGTCTCTCCTGAAACACAGCAGCAGACCATCACACACACACATATACACACACACGCCTGGGTCTCCACACAGGCTCAGGGTCTCTCCTGAAACACAGCAGCAGACCATCACACACACGGCACACACACATATACACACACGCCAGGGTCTCTCCTGAAACACAGCAGCAGACCATCACACACACGGCACACACACATATACACACACAGGCTCAAGGTCTCTCCTGAAACACAGCAGCAATGGACAATCACAAAATCATCAAAATCTACTACAAGGGTAGTGCAGGGGTTTCCAACCAGTGGTGTGTGTCAAGCATCCCTGCTGTCAACTGACTAAAGAGTAATGGTGAAGCTTTGTGTGTGTGTGTGTGTGTGTGTGTGTGTGTGTGTGTGTGTGTGTGTGTGTGTGTGTGTGTGTGTGTGTGTGTGTGTGAGGCCCATTTTGCTTCCATCCCTGTTATGTGTCCTACTGTGCGCCTCTGCTGCTTTTCTGGAGCGGCTAACCCAGAGAGTCAACGCACAGAACAGATGGACACACACTTCACCTGGTGTTAATCTGGCCTGGACCTTTATCCAGCACCAGCAATGCAAACTGAAGTGTGTGTGTGTGTGCTGTATGTGTATACAGTACCCTCCAGAATTATTGGCACCCTTGGTAAAAGTTGACTAAAATTAGGTATAATAAATTATCTTTAGGTGATTTATTGTACTCCCACAATGAAAACAATGAGGAAAAATATACCCTGCAAGGCAAGCAAATTTATTCTGAGAAAAAGGAAAATCTCATAAAGAAATAAATATTTTTAACAAAAACAGCTTGCTCACAATTATTGGCACCCCTGAAACATATTATGTACAACATTTAACAAGAGCATTTTCCTATGTAAATGCAACGTTTTAAAGTAAATCAGAGTGTCTGTGAACTTTCAGAAGTAGTTCATGACGTTCTTTTTCACTATGGTATGAAAATGAAGTCACTCAGAGGCTAAATCCTCTAGTCATTTTTCAACATTGGAGAGACAAGAGAATACACTCAATTGAAATAAAAAGAAATTGTGTTGACATTTGTAAGTAAGAGAATGTCTATGGAAACTAGGTATTTTGTTGAAAATGCCTATATGTCCAGTTAAAATGATGATTAAAAGGTTCTAATCATCTGGAAATGTGGCAAACATGCTTGGACAAAGACCCATGGCTATTTTGCTCCCACGCACAGTATGGAGGATGGTATGATAGGCAAAAAATCCATAAGAACCACTGTTGAGAGTTAGAGACAAAGCTATCATCTTGGGGTCACCAAGTCCCCCCAAAAAATCTTCAAAAGTGACCTCACTGCTAATAGATTATTTAGACAGCATGTCAGGTTAAAACCAGTAGAGTCATTTAATGAACAATGTAAATGGCAGGAGTTACTGAATGGTACCATGACATGTCTGGGAGTGTGGTCTATTGTCAGATGAAAATAAAATGATGCTCTTTTGCTAAAAACACTTAAGGTGTCTTTGGCTTACATAGAAGAATGACTATGCTAAAAAGAACCCCATGCCTAATCAGAATTATGGTGGAGGGGCTGTGCTATTGTGGGGCTGTTTTAATTCCCAAAGGCCTTGGGAACCTAATTAAGGTGCATGGCATCATGAACACCAAGAAAAACCTGAACATTTTCAAAGGAAATCAAACAATCTCTGCCAAGGCCCTAAAAGTTGGTCATGATTGGATCATTCATCAGGTCAATGAACCAAAACAAATGCACAGATCAAAACAAATATGGTTTACTGAACACAAAATCAAGCTTCAGACATTGCCATAGCAGTCCCCTGATCTAAACTCCATAGAAAAACAGTGGAATGAGTCAACGAGAAGAATGCACAAGTGTGGACCTAGCAATCTGGACGATCTGGGGAGGTTTTGTAAAGATGAATGGTCTTAAATCCCTAACTTTGTATTCTCAATCTTTATGGGGTGTCAGAGAAGAATATTACATGCCGTTTTATTGACAAAGGGAGGTTTAAGAAGGTATTATAAGTAGGGGTGCCAATAATTGTGAATGACGTGTTTTTATTAAAAACATTTATTTCTTTATGAGATTTTCCTTTTTCTCAGAATAAATCTGCTTCCCTTGCAGGGTGTATTTTTCCTCATTGTTTTCATTGTGGGAGTACAATAAATCACCTAAAGATTATTTTTTAGACCTATTTTTAGTCAACTTTTACCAAGGGTGCCAATAATTCTGGAGGGTACTGTATGTGTGTGTGTGTGTGTGTGTGTGTGTGTGTGTGTGTGTGTGTGTGTGTGTGTGTGTGTGTGTGTGTGTGTGTGAAGGGGTGGGCTGGTAATTGACTGCGGGTAAGCGCTCATGAGGGGCGGCTAAATCTCCCTCCCCGTCATCTGGTCCCCCCTCTGCCTCATCTGCTGCGCCGTCTACTTTTGATTCAATTATTTTGTTTGTGCTCTTACAAAACACTCCCCGGCCCCCCGCACTCCACACACACACACACACACACACACACA
>NC_085017.1:5424568-5427068 GCF_963854185.1 Sardina pilchardus
GTCTCTCTGTCTGTCTGTCTGCATGATTTAGATGTCTGTGTTGTATGCACGGTTAACACTGGCAGGCTACAGGTAACAATATTTAACACTTGTTAAATATGTCCTGCAACTGTCCATAGAAACAATGGATAAAATCCACTGTGTAGCATTGAACACTGTATTTAGATTTGAATATAGTATGTAGCATAGTAGCACCAGTAGCCTAATTATTATTCTCCCTGTTTCATAAAGATCTCTAGACCAGTGATGTATACCCATCTGCTCTGCTGTTTACATTCAAATGAAATCTGATCAAAAAGTGAGTCGACATGTTTGCGTACCAGTGTATATTTTAAGTTGTTTACATGGACAACTCCCCCCCAAAGGATGACTGGAGTCCACGTCTGTATAATTGTTGCTGTTTTGGGAAGTATTTCTCATGCAAGAGTCATGCAACGCAATGAAACCATTTTAATTGCCATTTCTACATTAGTGAAACAGTCCTCTGACGTGCATGTTTTCACTGAGAACATATTGTGAACAATGTTTGCATTGAAAACTCTGCCTACTTTATACATGTGCAATAGCCGCAGTAATGATGATGATAATCTCATGTCTCCATTAAAATAGATGTTTGGGCCCTTAGACATGAGCAGGGAAACAGGGAGTAGTGTGTGTGCATGTGTGTGTGTGTGTGTGTGTGTGTGTGTGTGTGTGTGTGTGTGTGTGTGTGTGTGTGTGTGTGTGTGTGTGTGTGTGTGTGTGTGTGTGTGTCTTTGTGCACCAGCATAGCATATTCTGAAGCATGTGTTATGTACTGTATGTGTGTGTGTGTGTGTGCACGTGTGTGCCCATCTGAGTAGCGTATCCTGAAGCCTTTGTGTCTGGAGGTGTGTGTGTGTGTGTGTGTGTGTGTGTGTGTGTGTGTGTGTGCACTCACCTGAGTAGCGTATCCTGAAGCCTTTGTGTCTGGAGGTGTGGTCGAAGGACCAGTGCAGGTACACCTTGTTAGAGGAGCTGGTGATGCTGAGAGGGGACGTGTAGTTTCCACTCAACGTGATCAGCAGTGGACTCTGCCTGGACGGACCTGCAGAGGAGAAGAGAGGAGATGAGAGGAGATGAGAGGAGAGGAGAGAAGAGGAGAGGAGAGGAGAGGAGAGAAGAGGAGAGGAGAGGAGAGGAGAGGAGAGGAGAGGAGAGGAGAGGAGATGAGAGGAGTGGAGGAGAAAAAAGAGAGAATCCATTTGTGGATGTATCATTTCCTTGTATACACACAGACACACACACACACACACACACACACACACACACACACACACACACACACACACACACACACACACACACACAGACACTTCAGTAACACACGCTGGGCCCAAATGACATTCAAATGTACACAGACCATGCTATAGCATCTCTGCCATCACTGTGGCAACAAGGCCACCTCGTGTGTGATCACACTGGCGCACCCTTCTGTCGCCATGCCGACAGCTTGATGTCCCATAATGTTTGTACTTTCCCCTCCTTTAACTCCTCACAGATCAGATGGCACACACACACACCACTACATTTACACACTAACACTCCTCTCTACACACATACACCACTACATGTACACACTAACACTCCTACTGCACACGCACACCACTACATTAACACTCCTACTGCACACACACACACACACACACTACATTTACACACTAACACTCCTACTGCACACACACACACTCCTCTGTGTACACACTGTAAAGTCTGCAGTTTAACACTCCTGTATGCACACAGGATTACAGTCAGTTTAACGTCTGCAGTTTAAAGGTGACATAGAATGGAAATATTTTTTTTTCTTGGTTTTCACGAATTATGAGAGGTTGTGCATAAACAAAGAGCTATCATGAACATGAGGCATGGCTGTGCCCTCCTTCATATTAAAATCTTGAACTTAGAAATAGACACTAAAAAATGGGTGATTCAGCAAAACTGCTTGCTTGTGATGTCAGACATCGCAAAGCCATTGAAGTTCAATTGGGATTGCCAAAGAGGGCGCCATTTAGTCAAACGGACCATTTCAATACCCAGCCTAAATATATGGTTTTATTTAGTCTCAAATTGCAATTGAGTTAATTTTTTTAAATCAAAGTTGAATATATACAATGTTAACATCAGAGAACACAGTGCAATACTCAATTCATCCATTCTATGTCCTCTTTAACACTCCTGTACTGTATGCACACAGGACTCCAGTCAGGTGTGCACACACTGCACATTCACAGATTTACTTTTCTCATATATATACATATATATATATCTTTTCTATCTTTCCATGTCCATAACCCTCCCTCTATCCCTCTGTCTAATTCTTGGACATTGATCTTGCTCTCCCTACCCTCTCTATCCTCACATCTCTATCTTTCTCTCCTCTTTCTCGCTGTCTCTCTCTCACACCTTTTCCCTCTGTTCCCCCTCCCTCTCTCCCTATCTCTCTCTCTCACACCTTTTCTTTCTGTACCCCCTTTCCCTCTCT
>NC_085017.1:5432068-5434568 GCF_963854185.1 Sardina pilchardus
CATCACCAGTAGAACCATGCTGTATCTCAGAGATCGTTCTGTCCTTCACTGGTTCTGCCTCATCACCAGTAGAACCATGCTGTATCTCAGAGATCGTTCTGTCCTTCACTGGTTCTGCCTCATCACCAGTAGAACCATGCTGTATCTCAGAGATCGTTCTGTCCTTCACTGGTTCTGCCTCATCACCAGTAGAACCATGCTGTATCTCAGAGATCGTTCTGTCCTTCACTGGTTCTGCCTCATCACCAGTAGAACCATGCTGTATCTCAGAGATCGTTCTGTCCTTCACTGGTTCTGCCTCATCACTAGTAGAACCATGCTTTATTTCAGAGATCGTTCTGTCCTTCACTGGTTCTGCCTCATCACTAGTAGAACCATGCTTTATTTCAGAGATCGTTCTGTCCTTCACTGGTTCTGCCTCATCACCAGTAGAACCATGCTGTATCTCAGAGATCGTTCTGTCCTTCACTGGTTCTGCCTCATCACCAGTAGAACCATGCTGTATCTCAGAGATCGTTCTGTCCTTCACTGGTTCTGCCTCATCACCAGTAGAACCATGCTGTATCTCAGAGATCGTTCTGTCCTTCACTGGTTCTGCCTCATCACCAGTAGAACCATGCTGTATCTCAGAGATCGTTCTGTCCTTCACTGGTTCTCTCTCCATCACCAGTAGAACCATGCTGTATCTCAGAGATCTCTCTCTCTTTCACTGCCAGGGGTGGACATCCCGGTTCCAGGAAGTAAAAGTCCTGCCAGAAATTCCTTCTACCTGTGCACGTAACACAGGTGATATCGATAATGATCTGATCTCCTGTACCTGGCTGCTAATTAGGATGAGCTGGTTTACTAAATGGTTGGATCAAATACTTGCCAGGACTTCTACTTTCTGTCTCTGTCCACTGGTTCTGTCCTATCACCAGCAGAACCCTGTTGGATCTCAGATATCTCTCTTTCTCCCACTGGTTCTGTCGTATCACCAGCAGAACCCTGTTGGATCTCAGAGATCTCTCTTTCTCCCACTGGTTCTGTCGTATCACCAGCAGAACCCTGTTGGATCTCAGAGATCTCTCTTTCTCCCACTGGTTCTGTCGTATCACCAGCAGAACCCTGTTGGATCTCAGAGATCTCTCTTTCTCCCACTGGTCCTCCACACTATGTTCTCTCCTGGGCTTGACTATAATCAATTGTGAGATGTACAGTTCTGGCAAAAGGTTGTTTATTCTTTGATATTTGATGTCAACAACCGATCCAATTCCACCTCTTTGTTCTGTATTCCTGGTGCAGTGTGCTGTCTGGAGCTGTTTAAAATGTGGACTGAGACACCATGTCTGGCATCTAAAGAGCTGAAACTGAGCTGCCGAAAATGCAGGTTTCTTTTGTATTCTCTGTTGTTAGCACACAGCCTGAAAACAAAACTAGAAACTTCTGAAAAGCAATTAGCTGAATTTGAGCACACTTTTACAACAATTAGCTGAATTTTACAACTACACTCAATTAGAATTGAGTACTGCGCCATCGATTTCCTAGCGAGACGATCCCTCTCCTAGTTACCATGGTTGCACGATGGACACACACAAAAACACACACACACACACACACACACACACACACACACACACACACACACACACCACAAAATGGCCTGTGTGATGGCAGGTGAGTGAACCCTTTTGTTGGCTTTAGTGCGCCTGCATTGTTTTCCCCGTGTACAGTTTTGTAGTGCAGCCATGGCGCGGCTTGGCCAAACAGGCATGCATGCGCTGGGAACCGTAAACAGCAGCCAGCGCAGCGCAGTGCAGCCGGATCAAAGGAGCCGGAGCTGAAGGCAACAGGCTTTCAACTCAGCGGGACCGTTTACCGCTGTCATCGCACGCCGCCGCCGCCGAGCGCAAAACACCGGGATCAGCAACGGCCGCCCGGGCGGCTTTATACCCACAATCCTCTCTGTTTATGTGATTTGTGAGGGACAAACACACCGTGCTCGCCTCAATTTGCTTAGTGGGGCGGCGTAGCGTAGCATAACGCGGGTAGGGGAGGGGAGGGGGCGACGTGGGCAAGGCCTGGCAGACACACACACACTGGCACGGCACGCCTGTAACGCTTCGGTTAGAGCTACAGCTACAGCAGCAGTGGGCACCTGGTTTACAATGGGCATCTCCTCATCAGCACGGGAACCAATATGCAGAGTGAGGATGAACAACCACTACACACACACACACACACACACACACACACACACACACACACACACACACACACACACACACACACACAGACAGGTCTACCTGTCTGTCTGAGTCTCTCTCTCCCTCCTGTCTTTGTCATTCTCTCATTCTCTCTCTCTCTCTCTCTCTCTCTCTCTCTCTCCACATCTTTCTCTACTTTGAATAAAGCAATAAGTGATCAAAAGCCATAAGAGATATCAGAGAAGTATAGAGAGAGCTGCAGATGAGAACATATCTGTAGATCCCTGAAAGGGCATCTGTGTCATCAATATGAT
>NC_085017.1:5439568-5444568 GCF_963854185.1 Sardina pilchardus
ACCACTATATTATCCTGTAGGGTGGGTATAGACCACTATATTATCCTGTAGTGTGGGTATAGACCACTTTATTATCCTGTAGGGTGGGTATAGACCACTATATTATCCTGTAGTGTGGGTATAGACCACTATATTATCCTGTAGTGTGGGTATAGACCACTATATTATCCTGTAGTGTGGGTATAGACCACTATATTATCCTGTAGTGTGGGTATAGAGCACTATATTATCCTGTAGGGTGGGTATAGACCACTATATTATCCTGTAGGGTGCATCAAGGCAATACCGGCTTGACAATGTGGCCGCCTCCAAAAAAATTAAACAGACTGCATGTTGCTACTCTCAAGATCTGTCCTTCCTTTTCAGCTATTTTTAAGGAAGCATTGTTATAAACCTCATTGATGTGCAGGGGACAGTGGGAACATCGGATATTGAACATCAGGGCCACTGTACTCTCTCTCTCTCTCACACACACACACACACTCTCACATACACACAAACACACACACACACACACACACACACACACACACACACACACACACACACACACACATTCACACACATACTATACAAATATCTGAGGGAAAAGTTTTGTTTGTGTAGGTTATGGGTTACAAGTAAGCTACACAATTTGGAATGTTCAAATAATGTTAGTTCAAATAAGCACGTCTTGAACAGCTCGATAAGCAAGAGGCAAAATAGACCATGGGGAGGGGGGGTGTTGAGAGAAAGAGAGAGAGAGAGAGAGAGAGAGAGAGAGAGAGAGAGAGAGAGAGAGAGAGAGAGAGAGAGAGAGAGAATAAATTATAGAAAAGCAGAAACAAGTGAAATAGAGGGAAAGAAGGAAAGACCCTCTTGTGCTGCTCTTGTCGCCATGGAGACTGAGAAAGTAGGGAAAGGCTTAGTGCACCAGCATGTAGTGCTAGACTGTGTGTGTGTGTGTGTGTGTGTGTGTGTGTGTGTACATGCATGCAGGAAGCAAAACGGTGCAAGATCAGAAGAATATTTTTCATGTGAGCCATGAGCCATGAGCCATGTGTGTGTGTGTGTGTGTGTGTCAGATGTGGAGTGATGAGAGGCAGCCTACAGACATGTAGATCATGAGTTGCTGAGACTGTGTGAAGTTTTTGATGTTTCTTAAAGTGTGTGTGTATGTGGGTGGCGTGGGAGTTTCAGAACTACAAACACAACACCACCAAAACCCAATCCAGACAGGGGGACTGCTGTCTCTGCGTACTGGTGTGTGTGTGTATGTATGTGTGCATTTATGAGGGTGTGATAATAGTGCAGAAATGAACAAAAGCTGTGCAAAGCAAGAGTGAGGCTCAACAAGTCAGGAAGAGACAGAAACAACACTTCAGTGTGTGTGTGTGTGTGTGTGTGTGTGTAGGCGTGAGTGTGTAGAGGAGAGAGCAAAACTATTTCAGTGTCGCAGATGCTAAAGTGTCAGGCCGAAGACACATTGTACACAGTGTCTGTGACACACACCTCAGTGTTTCTTGTGTGCGTGTGTGTGCAGTTTTTGGATGTCTGTGTGCAAACACGCATGCATGTGTGCATGAGTGGTGCACATTTATACAGGCATGTGTGTGTGTGTGTGTGTGTGTGTGTGTGTGTGTGTGTCATTGGGAGACAATGGCATGTTTAGTTAAGTTGTGTCTGTGGCATATCCAGCTCTGATGTGTGGGGTTGAGCTCTCACCAGATGGAGGAATGGGAGAGGATCAGGGTTTAAAATAGAGAGAGGGAGGGAGGGAGAGAGAGAGAGAGAGAGAGAGAGAGAGAGAGAGAGAGAGAGAGAGAGAGAGAGAGAGAGAAGAGAGAAAGAAAGAAAGGGATAGGGAGGGAGAGAGAGGGAGAGAAAGAGAGGGAGAGAGAAAGCAGTGATTTGATAGTTGGTGCAGCTGCAGCTTGGCTATGTCTTGCATGTCAATGAGTTTGCTTCTGCCTCTCTCCCTCTCTCTATCTCCACCTCCCTTGCTCTGTCGTTCCCTATCTCTCTCCCACACACACACACGCACACACACGCACACACAATCCCTCTCTCTCCCTTTCTCTCTCTACCTCCCTCTCTCCTCTAGTCCAAAGCATCTCCTCTGACTCCTTGTTCCCCAAATGATCCTCACAAACCCCCGTTTCTACGCTGCCTTCATTGTTTCCCACCTCCCTCTCCCCTCCTCCTCCTCCTCCTCCTCTCTCTCTATTTCATGGCCCACTTCTCTTCTCTCTCTGCTGTTCCTCCTCTTCTTCCTCCTCATCCGACCACCCCGCATGTTATCATTCCCCACTCTTCCTCCTCCTCCTCCTCCTCGTCCCTCCTTCTCTCCAGGTGTCTGTCTGCTCTATGCTTCATTTCTGCTCTGCCAGCTTCCAAGCTTCCTGTCCCTTATATGGCATTGATCCAGAGCCATTCCTTATTTACATACAATTCTCCCCGCAAAAAAAAGACAGCCACAGCTGTACCGGCGCTCAGCCGAAACTGAACCAGATCTGAAGCAGATCTGCAGCGGAGCTGAAGCGGAGCTGGGTCAGGGTAAGATGACGCTCCACAGATCAGCGTCCATTCTTTCTCTCTTCTTTTTCTACCTCCCTTCATCCCTACCTCCCTCTGTCTGTTTCTCCACTTTCCCCTTTTACTCTCTCTCCCACTCCCCTTCTCTTTACTGTCACCCTGCTCTTCCCCTTTTTCCTCTCTCTCTCTATCTCTTTTCCCCACTTGCTCTCTCTCTCTCTATCCTTCTCGCCCTTTCTGTCTCTCTGTCTTTGTATCTCTCCCTTCTCTCGTCTTTCTGGCATCCCCTTCTCTTCCCTCCTTCTCTCTCTCTCTCTCTCTCTCTCTCTCTCTCTCTCTCTCTCTCTCTCTCTCTCCCTCTCTCTCCGCCGTTTGATGAGACTGGCCTACTTAGCATGAATGACACCCTGCTACAGCACACAGCCAAATGGAGTGTGTGTGTGTGTGTGTGTGTGTGCGTGTGTGTGTGTGTGTGTGCGTGTGTGTGTGTATGTGTGTGTGTGCGTGCGTGTGTGTGTGTGTGTGTGTGTGTGTGTGTGTGTGTGTGTGTGTGTGTGTGTGTGTGTGTGTGTGTGTGTGTGTGTGTGTGTGTGTGTGTGTGTGTGTGTGCGTGCGTGTGTGTGGTACTGGCCCTCTGTATAAGGTTCTTTTCATATAGAGCCAGCGATTAGTTGGCGACATGCAATTAACACCAAGATAAATTACACCAGTTCAGACCGAGTACTCCAGCATGAAGGGTGAGGAGTCACAAGCTTTTTATAAAGTGTGTGTGTGTGTGTGTGTGTGTGTGTGTGTGTGTGTGTGTGTGTGTGTGTGTGTGTGTGTGTGTGTGTGTGTGTGTGTGTGTGTGTGGTGTGTGTGTTGGATGGGGTGGGGTGAGAAGTGCTAAATGACAAAAAAAAAAAAAGGAAATTAGGTCCCTACTTTTCCCCTCCCTGGAATCTCTCTCCCTCCCTCCATCTCTCCCTCTCCCTCCATCTCTTTCTCTGTCTCTCTCTCTCTGTCTCCCTCTCTCTCTCCCTCAGTCAGCTGCATATGTTCAGCATTATCAGTATTGCATAAGACATTTCCTGTCTGTAATTAGCTTCATTATTTAGCTTTTGTTGGGGCTGTGGGGCTTCACAGCAACAAGCCTCAAGCGTTCTCCCCATCGCTGCGGCAATCCGTTCCCACAATGCCGTGCGCGTAATCACGCTCGGCGGCGATGATTTCTGTCTGTTTGGGAGCGCAGCGGGGGGGTCTTAGCGCCGAGGATCTCTCGGAGATGAGCGAGAACGAGAATTAGAACACCTCGGTACAGTTCCGTGGATCTATCCTCATACTGTAGAACGCAGCAGGAACCCTGAACTCTGACGAAGCATGTGGGCTCACCGGCCTTTCATTCATTCATTCATTCATTCATTCATTCATTCATTCAGTTATTGTGGAAAAAGTTTCTGCAGAAACAGTTCTGAAATACATATGGGAGAGTTAATTAAAAAAATATATAAAAAGGTACATGATCACCACCCATCCCTCCCCTAACACACACACACACACACACGTGTCCTAAACGTTTCTACATTACATATATACATTACATACATACATATGTGTATTCCATATGTCACCCCGTCTGGAGGCTAAAGGTCATACTGCCTAGATGACTGTAGCTGTACTGCAGTGTGTAAGAGGGGCTGCTGGAGGTGCTTGGTGCTGGCAGGGGGAATGGTGAGCAGGGCACTGTCTCTACACTGCCTACCAGTGTGGTGTAGTATGGCTGGAGGAAGACGGGTGTGTAATGGATGTGATGGGCTCATCGCCTCTTTAAGCATGGACATTGCTGCTTCCTCTGTGGGTGCATTTATTTACCATCAGGGAGAACAACGTGTGCAGTAGCCTCAAAGTTGTGAGTTCAATTCCCGGCTTCCACCGGTGTGCCCTTGAGCAAGGCACCTAACCCCAAGTTGCTCTGGGGAAAAAATCATATAGTAGTTGCCTGCTAACTGAATACACGTGAAGGAGCTCTGAACTGTGTGCAAGAGTGTGTGTGGGTCTCTGGGTAGGCCTAGCGGCTCTGGGTAGAGTTCTACTGAATGGCCAAAGGGTCCCAGACTAAGAACACAAACTAGAAAAGCACTCAGAGAGCGCAAACCTATGCCGAGCGAAAACATAACCGCCTCCAGAATCCAATTCTTCCTTGGATCATTTCAGACCTTCCCTAAAAATTTCATCAAAATCTATCAATAAAGTTTTGAGCTATCTTGCAAACAAACAAACAAACAAACAGACAGACAAACCCCGATGAAAACATAACCTCATTGGCGGAGGTAACTATGGAGACCACAGATAAGAGGGGTGATAAATATGACGGCTAACAGCTAACAGCTAACGGCCAACACGACAATACCCACAGTGCATTTGGCTAAATGCAGCTTTATATAAATCTTTGTTCATGCCATTACTGCGTCTAGACATGCTGTAACCACATCAACAACTATGCGTTG
>NC_085017.1:5457068-5462068 GCF_963854185.1 Sardina pilchardus
GAGAGAGTAAAAAAGAGAGAGAAAGTAAGAGAGAGAGAGAGAGAGAACATCCATTCTTCTTCTGGTCCCCCCCCCCTCGTTCCCAATTCACTTCTCGGCGGGGTATTGATTGTGCTGGGGCAGCTTGGTAAGGGTGCTCCAAAGCACTCTGGGCTCCACTAATGGTTTATGGAAATGGACGCCCATTTACATTTTTACACTCTCAGTCCACTCACACTCCCCCCCATGTCTTTCAAACGCTCTCACACACACACACACACACACACACACACACACACACACACACACACACACACACACACACACACACACACACACACATGCACGCTAAGGAAATTAGCAAAGTCTTCCGAAGTTTTAGCGCTGTACTCCCCTGGAGATCGCTGTACCTTTCCAGAAATGATGGAGTGTTTTCACGGCGAAGGACAATTAAAGTTTTACCGGGCCAGGCCGGGCGTCTGTCCAATCTCCCCACCCCGAGTTCTTGACCGTATTGGAACGGGCCAAAACACAACTAATGACACAGCTAATGTTTAGTCTATGTACGGTCACTTGAAGTTAATGCTGTGACAAATACCAATAAAGCATTATATGATTAAAGTTTAATGTGGCTAAACCATAATATTAGTGAAAGTTTAACTTAATGATGTGTAATGAATCTGTAACACATTTGCAATAAAATGTCATGTTTATGTGAGCAGTGCACACAGAAATCTGTGACAGATCTAAAAACAGAAATCTGATTCATACACATCTCTATTCTGTGCAGTGTTCAGATTTACTGTACACACATCTGTTCTTGTGTTCAGTGTTCCTGTGGTTCTGCTCAGTTCCGTATTCCAATGCTTCTGTTCAGTTCTGTGTTCTGATGGTTCTGTTCTGTGTTCTGATGGTTCTGTTCAATTCTGTGTTCTGCTGACTATTTCATTGTTTAGTCAGTATTCTGATGGCTCGGTTTTGTTCAGTGTTCTGATGGTTCTATTCTGTCCAGTGCTCTGGTGGTTCTGTTATGTTCAGTGTTCTGATGGTTCTATTCTGTCCAGTGCTCTGGTGGTTCTGTTATGTTCAGTGTTCTGATGGTTCTATTCTGTCCAGTATTCTGATTGTTCTGTTCTGTTCTGTGTTCTGATGGCTCAGTGTTCTTGCGGTACCTACCTTCACAGCGGGGGAAGGGGTGGTCCCAGTCGCGGGTGGTTCCGTGCTGACAGGTGAGGACGGGCTGGCCCACTAGCTGGTAGCCGGTGTAGCACTCAAAGGTGATGGACTGACCCACGTTATAGCCGGCGCCCACGATCACCCCGTACTGGAACATCTCAGGCACCCGGCACTCCTGCAGCTCATAGACTGTGGAGACAGAAACACACACACACACACACACACACACACACACGCACGCACGCACACACACACACACACACACACACACACACACACACACACACACACACACACACACACACACACACACACACACACACACACACATAGGCATACACACACACAGGCACACACACACAAGCAGGCACAAACAAACCACAAACACAAACACACACACACACACACACACACACACACACAGAGTGGTTAGACTTCATAGCAGCAGTCTATTACAGCCAAGCTTATCAGTGGTGTGAGTGGCTGCCCCGGCTCTAATCATGTTGGTGGTGCAGGCCGTGATTGGGCTTCCAGATGGATCGATGGCAGCCGTCACTGGCATGGACTAGGACTCGGCACCGATGCCACCCACACCACACACACACACACACACGCACGCACACACACACGCACACACACACACACGCGCACAAGCACACACACGCACGCACACAAAAACTTTTCCTCCTCAAACTAATACTTCTGAAAGACTTCAGACCAAAACAAGAGCTTTTCATCTAAAGGAAGAAAAGACTGCTGCACCCACCCACAACAACAGCACTGCAATACAATGTGGCAGTGACGTGTGGATGAATAGGCAGTGAATCTCTGCCTCTGACTGGAAATGAGGCATTACTGTGAAGCTAGTGGCTATTTAGCAGACACTTTCATCCAAAGCCACACTAAAGTATAGACTGGGAACAGAAACACTGTCAGAAACGATAAGCATTCATCTCCACATCACCACCATCTTTATGTGCCCACAAACGGCCAACCTAAGACTATGTCCATACTATGTGTTAAGGAAAAAATATCTAAACGTCTAAGTTGATTTGTTATTGCATGTTCTTTATACAATGACTAACATAAAAACCTCACTTGAAAAGGATGTGGGCATAACGATATGGCCTACTGCTGGAAACAGTGACTTTGGACACTTAAACACGCGCCTACGATGTTTAAAGATGTTTGTGCAGTGTGGTCACATAGAAATCTGTCAACTTAAGTATCCTACAGATGATAATACAATGGAATAGCCAAGCTGACCGGGTGCCTGCTCACCAAAAACAGGATTGCACAAACTGTCTGCTTAAAAAGATGTAGCCTATGAAGAGTGAGACTAAACGTTCATGCATCCATACACTTTCCAAGGAAAAGCTGACTTTAAACATAATAGTGTTCATTTGTTGTTGACAAATTTACCTGGCATTGTTGTAATGTGAATTCCTATAAAGTAGCATGCAAGCTGTCTATTGCACCGAAGCAGTAAACTTGGCCAACATTGCCCATTTCCCCCCAGTTTGCATATTTTATTAGACGGTTATTTCTTCCCTACCAGATTAAGTTGCTTGTCTGAGTTCCACGTTTGGTCTGCCTTGTTCTGCCTTCATCTTAAGTCACCTGTGTGAGTTCTATGTTTGGTCTGCCTCTGTTCTGCCCTCATCTTAAGTCGCTTGTCTGAGTTCCACGTTTGGTCTGCCTTGTTCTGCCTTCATCTTAAGTCACCTGTGTGAGTTCTATGTTTGGTCTGCCTCTGTTCTGCCCTCATCTTAAGTCGCTTGTCTGAGTTCCACGTTTGGTCTGCCTCTGTTCTGCCCTCGTCTTAAGTCACCTGTGTGAGTTCTATGTTTGGTCTGCCTCTGTTCTGCCCTCATCTTAAGTCGCTTGTCTGAGTTCTACGTCTGGTCTGCCTCTGTTCTGCCCTCATCTTAAGTCACCTGTGTGAGTTGCGCGCCTGCCGATGGTTTATTTGGTTTGCTGTGTTTCTGCATCTCTCTCGCCTGTGATCTTCAATCCGGTGGCGGCTCCTTCTGACGGCCGCGTCTCAAGCCTCATCAAAAGCTATCTGCACCGAGCACTGCCGGGAAATGACTCTCACCAGGTGCGTATTAAAATACAAAGGACTACAGGCACTGAGGCTTGAAGACCAAGGGCATAAATTATGTCAAAGAGAATTGATTTCTATGGATCAGAGCCTCTTTTGTGTGCCAGAGAGTCGATGCCACGACTCTGGGCTGGCGCATATTTTTAACTTAACACCGAGTTTGTATGCAAATGCAAAGAACATTATGGAAATGGCGAGGACGGCATTTCGATTCTCCGTCTGAATTATAATGTACATGTGAGCACCGCTCATCCTATCGCTTGGTAGATAATAATAATAAAACTGAAGTTTATTTCCTGGGTGCAAATGAGCGAGGAGAGCAAACCCCTCTGCATTGGTCACACAGGAGAGCTCAGCAAAATACCCCAGTGGCTGCCGGTCACCTCAGCTTTTCTCACAGACACATTTACGCAGACGATCTTTTTACGTTGTCCACTCCACCGCCAGGTCAGACTGGAGGGACATTTAAAACGGAAAAGAAAAACAACTCCAATAAAGATCTGCCCGTTCTGTTTCGCACACACACAAACACACACAGACACACACACACACACAAACTCAGAAGGTGATAAAAAAAGGAGGCTGTGGTGTTTCAAAACAAGATGCCAGCTGCCTCGGAACCCATCTCTGGCCCTGGCGTGGCATCGGTGTGGCCCAGATGCGGCTGCCATGGCAGAGGGATTATTTATGCTGCTGTTTTTATCCCTCCCGCCGCTGATTTACGTCCACCGGAGAGATTTACTGTTTACTGCGCGCAGCTAAATTACAGCCCATCAATATGAAAGCAATATAATCTCCTCTGTAACTTGGTCAAATTGTTGCTGTTTTGATGGGAGGAGGGGGGGGAGAGAACAACATCGGCGGCTTACATTGGTAGTCCATTCTGAAGCCGGGTCGGTTCTGTGAGTGGTCGCTATGGAAATACACCGTGGTCTCGTGGGAGGTGGTGAAGAGGGGCGGCGGCAGTTCCTCTCCACTGAACCGGCCAATCACAGTGCTCGTTTCAAAAGGTCCGTTGCGGATTTCCAGGAAGTCATGGTTGGCCTCCGTTGAGAAGTTCAGGAACTGTACATGGGCACCTGTCATGGAGAGTACATGAAAGCAGTCAGCCATTTAGTAAGTTATTAATAATTATATCATACTATATTTAAGCAATAAGCCCCGAGAGACTGTGGTTTACACTGAATTTAGTAAAGCTAAGGGGCGTTGTTAGGCACGATGCGAAGCAGAGTATTATTTAATATATTATATGAATTAATATATTCCATTCCATTCCATTATATTATATTATACTATATTATATTCATATTTTATACTACATTACATTACATTACACTACATTACATTTTGCATGATATTATAAAACCTCTCACCAAAGCCAACAGGTAGGTAGATCCTCCAGGTGCAGTCACTGTTGCTGGGATAGTTTCCAGGGAAACCAGGGCTGAGGATGGTTCCCTCCATGTCCTCCCGGATGCCACCACACAGAGCTTAGGGAACGCCACAGGACACAGCAGGACACAGCCGGACCCAGCGGGAGAGAGAGAGAGCGGGGAGAACATGACCAGACTGATTAGGTGCCAATGTCCAGCCAAAAGGAAGACAAAAGAGAGAGAAAAGCACACACACAAACACACACACACACACACACACACACACACACACACAATCCACTCGAACAACACCATGGATAGAGGCAGCCATGGCAACAGCAAATACCTGAGGAGCTGGCAAGTTGTTG
>NC_085017.1:5467068-5474568 GCF_963854185.1 Sardina pilchardus
GCTCTCCGTAATAACTCCATAGTGATGTAAGCTGTGATAGGCTCTCCGTAATAACTCCACAGTAATGTAAGCTGTGATAGGCTCTCGGCAGCCTCTTCTGCTGCAGCCTTCATTTATTTAGAGGAGCTTTATTATGCATCCGTTTGACTGCAGGGCAGTTGTAGCATTTGTGCCAGATCCGCTTGTGATGGCGGGGCATGCGGGCAGGCTTAGTGACATAACTCCCACTCGTGCACTCTCGCTCTCGCCCCTCGCGCCGGAGATGGAGGAAATGCAAAAGACACAATAAAAAGGCTTTCTCTCTGTGGCGAAAACAAACGCTGTTAACCTTTTTAAATATTCACTATTCTATTTGGAGGCCGTTTGTTTTCGTCTTTGCTTGCTCTCTCTCTCTCTCTCTCTCTCTTTCTCGGTCTCTTTGTTGTGCGCTCAGAGTGAATACATTTAAACACCCTCTTAAACGTGCAGCAAGCCTAGTTATTTTTTAACAGTGCCATCGTGAAAGCGATTTATTTTGAAAAGGCATAATATGGAAGGTTCCCTCTGTTCTTCTAAGGCTACAGGGAACCAGAACGCGCACACGCACACACACACACACACACACACACACACACATACACACACACACAGTTACTCATGCTAAAATCCTTCTCAGCCAATAATAGCATGGCATTTCAAACACAATATTTGTCCTGCGAGACGGATGGCTGCTATTTAAAGGCAGTGGCAGTATTTATAATATATGGCCGTTTAGCAGATCCTTTGAGGTGAAAGCGCAGGCCACTGCAGTTTTGAACATGAGCTGTGGCTAGATATCAAACACGACACTCATTCCCTGCATTGACTGAATGGTCGACGTTCGGTTGGTTGTTGACTTATTGAGAAATAAATAAATGTTGATAAATATTGATAAAGAGACAGACAGACAGACACACAGATATAGATAAGGTAGGTTTACACTTCTATTCTGAATAGAATCGGAATAACGACTCAATCGGAATAGAAATAAACACCTTGACTGGAACAAAACTGCCGATCCAATCAGAATTTTCATCATAATGAAAGAGGTGTTGTATTCCATTCCTATTCCGATTGAACAGCCATATGCAGTCAATCGGACTGCCTGCTGTATCTTCTTAGGCAAAAGTAGGTAACAACGGAGCTATTCTGATCAAAGATTCTAAAGTGCTTGAGAGCACCTGATTGGAATGGAACATATCACGTGTAAATTTTTCATTTTTCAATCGGAATTGTTTAATCCGAATGACAAAAAAACTGATAGAACTATTGATAGATAGCAAGATAGATGGATAGATAGATCAATAGATAGATAGATAGATAGATAGATACAGTAGATAGCTAGAGTAGACAGATTGATAGATTGATAAATAGGCAGATAGATGGATAGATAGATCAATAGATCGGTAGATAGACCTGAGAAGCTTCCCAACACGGTGTCTGTGTTGTCGCCACCATCGAACACCTCCATCGAGTCCCAGTTCTGTTCAGTGACGAAGCTGATCACCTGGATCTGTGTGGGACACAAACACAAGCACAGTGAGGCAACAGCGTCTGTCCATCTCAACCACAGACCAGAGAGAGAAAGACAGGAAGATAGAGAGAAAGAGAGAAAGTTAGAAAGACAGAAATATGTAAAGAAAGAAAGATAAAATAGAAAGTCAGACAGAAAGAAAGTTAGAAAGACGGAAAGATATCAAGGAAGAAAGATCAAATAGAAAGTCAGACAGAAAGAAAGAAATAATATATTGAAGATAAACTGAAAGGTGTTTGATTATATCTGAAATAAACATTTCTCATGGTTGACAGTCAGACCAGCAGCAGCCTGATTGATCTGATGTCCAGAGAGAGAGGACGCGGCGGCCCCCGCCTCAGCCCAGGGGTCACCTCAGACCACGAGTCCGTTAAACGAAGCTCCGTCTCGTCCACTGCGGATTCTGCCCGCTCTCGTTTCTTCCTGGCCAGTGAGCAGGACCCAGTAAACAGTTTGGCAGGTGTTTGCTTTCTCCTCTCCCACAAACAGACCCGAAAATTGGATGGCCACAGCCGTGAGTCCGTGGCTGTGTGTTTGTGTGTGTTTGTGTGTGTGTGTGTGTGTGTGTCTCTCTGTGTGTGTGTGTGTGTGTCTCTCTGTGTGTGTGTGTGTGTGTGTGTGTGTGTGTGTGTGTGTGTGTGTGTGTCTGATGGCCACAAGCGTGAGTCCATGGCTATCGGCAGAAGATTGTCATGACTGATAGCTTCGCCATCAAATGTCATGTTTGTTTGCCTTTGCTCTCTGCAGAGAATTGAATTCATATTTTTTTTCTCTTCTTCCATGCGAGGGGCTTTTTTCATAGAAACGCCATCAGTTTATTTGTGATTCAAACACAAGCAGCCGGCAGTAAATCCCAAACCACTGACACTGTGACTGTGTGCAGGTCTGTCTCCCCATCTCTGTGACGCTGTGTAATCTCAGCTTTAGCATAAGAGATCACCAGGGAAAAACCTTTTTTCTTCTCTCCTCACGACACAAAATTCTATTAATCTCCTGCATTTATGTCTTTTGTCTCGGCGCCACGAACATATTTCTGTGAGAATATCTACGCTTCTGTTAAGGCTGTAAAGAAATCCTCCAGGAGTCCGAGACAATAATGTTCAAGAAAACGTTTGGTTTCAGACCAAACGCAAATTGAACAAGAAAGGACACGCTCGACTTGGCGTGTTACGGAATTTTACAAGTCCCTCAGGAGGCCCCGTAACTTTCCTTTAAAGGCCGCACTCCGCTACGACTCTCTCAGCAACAGATCTAGACAATTAACTTTAGTGGGAATGGCGGGGACATTAATCCTGCCTCAGACGGAGGGACGGAGTCGCTGTTCACCTTATCAAGCCGGGCACAGGTGGACCTCTTTACCTGGGCGCCCCTTATCGCTCGTCCATCTCTGCCTCTCACCCCTGCTCTGTCCATCCATCTCCCTCTCCGCCCCTATGTCTGTTCATCTCTCTCTCTCTCTCCACCCCTGTCTGCCCATATCTGTCTTCCAGGCTATCTCGTACCCATCGGTCAGTGGACTCTATCGCTCCTGTTTACTTCCAAAGGCTCTTTTCTACTCTCTTTATCTTTTTGCCCTTTTCCCCTTTCCATTTCCACCCCTCTCCTCTCTTCCCCTCTCTCTCTCTCTCTCTCTCTCTCTCTCTCTCTCTCTTCTACACAATCCCTCCTCTCTCGTTTGTTCACCCCTCAGTTTGTCTGTGGCTCTGCCGCTCTCCTGGGTGCTATAAAAGGTGCCTCGGGATCAACATTAATCGAGTAAAAATTGTCACAAGTCGAAATCTGCAGTAATTACCAAGCAGATTGATCTTTCATTTTGAAGCCCAACAAAGTGATGCAGCGGGTGGGGTGTGTGTGTGTGTGTGTGTGTGTGTGTGTGTGTGACTGTTTCCCACAGTCCTTTGGTCTCTTGGCAGCTCGGTGACTCTGTGCTGTGAGCTGTGCTCTATGACAGGACAGGGACGCAGCGTGGAGCCCGGCCACACTGGGAGAGAGTAATCCGTTACTTCTGAAAGGCTGCTGCAGCAGACAGTTGGACTGAAGCTGGAGCACAATTACACAGCACCAGTACGAGAGGAGGCACAGGGACCTGCACGCACTCTGGGCACCTAGACTAGCACTTTACAAATGTGTGTATATATATACTGTATGTATAGATGGAGCTTGTAAATGGGTACCTAGAAAAGTGCTTTATAAATGTTGCTTAGATGTAGTTTATAAATTGGCTGCATGATTGGTGTGCAATGGAAGCCATCTCTGAATGGACCCTAATGACTTGCTGAGTAAATGAATACATGTCAAACTATAACTGACAAATTATACGAACCTACGCAGCTCTTAGCAGAACTACAGTTCTCAGCAGTCACTAAAATAACTGAGTAAAGAATAAAGCCTCTATGTGGTGCTCAATGTGTGTGCTGTGTGTGTTCACTAATTCGGTTAAATTGGGTTAAATGCAGAGAAACGAAATTCCCTCACGGGATCAAAAAAAGTATATATTCATTCATTCAATGTAATGCTAACGCTAGCACAAAGCTTATGTTGTATACACAGCCGTGTCAGGAGGTTGTTTTCCTGCACACACACCATCTTGTAAGATCCTATGCTTATCAACGTGGCTAAATGAACTCGTTAACTAATTCCTTTGTACGTAGATACAGTAAGGACTTAATCAACCCCCATAGCGCTCATCAGCCACAGCAGTAAGGTGCTAACACACGGCAGAAGTGGTGCAGTGCAATAAAAGCCAGAAGTGATATAATAAGGTAATAGAGAGGTGATAAAATGGAGCCCAGTGTGGGCAAAGCCCTGGGATTTCTTCCGACTGGGCATAAATACACACCTCTCAGGGTCCTGTTGCTACCAGAACTCTGTGTGTGTGTGTGTGTGTGTGTGTGTGTGTGTGTGTGTGTGTGTGTGTGTGTGTGTGTGCGCCTGTGTGGTGTTGCCACCGGGTCTCAGCAGTGCTCCTTTACTGCCTGGCTTAAGATGGAGGAGATGGTTGGTTGGTGGGAAATATTACTCAGAGTTATGGGCTAGGACTGGGCCACACACCCACACACACACACACACACACACACACACACACACACACACACTCAGAATTATAGGCTAGGACTGGGCCGAGTTATGAGCTGTGGGGCCGCTGGTTCAGATCCCTGGGCAGAGGGCGGCCTCCGCTGTGTCCACCGAGGGTCTAAACTTTAACGGCCCGTGCTGAAGTCCAAAATATGATACAGTAAAAGGAGGAAAAAACCTGGAAGTGTGTGAGGGACTCTGCCAGTCCCTTAGTGAGCCTCCGCAGGGCTGCAGGTGCCAAGGACTCTTTATCTGCCCCTGTCAACGGGCATGATGATGACCACACTGACCACAGGCCTTTTCATTCTCACTCTTTGAGTGTGTGATGGAGAGAGAGAGAGAGAGAGAGAGAGAGAGAGAGAGAGAGAGAGAGAGAGAGAGAGAGAGAGAGAGAGAGAGAGAGAGAGAGAGAGAGAGAGAGAGAGGGAGAGAGAGATAAAGATAGAGAGAGAGAGTGTGTAAAAAACGGACAGGAGGTCAGATACCTGGATGCCGGAACCTTCCGGAACGGTGATCTTCCAGACGCAGCTCAAGCTGTTTAGGTAGGGCTCGGGGTAGCCAGGGGACAGGATAGTACCGGTGCGCTGGGTCAGGTTGCCACCGCAGGGCACTAGGGAGGGAGGGAGAGAGAGAGAGAGAGAGAGAGAGATACATTAATAAGGGAAGAGGAAGTGCAGATAGGGTGATAGAGAAAGAGATGGAGGGAGGGAAGGGAAGAAGGGGGATAATTGAGAGATAGAGAGAAAGAGAAAGAGGGAAGGAGGGCATAAAAAAGTAAAATCAGCTGAAGGCGTCTGAGGATGTGCATTTACAGACATTTATGATCTTTACTGCAGCGCAACATCTGCTAAATGCAGCCAAGCGCACAGGTGAACAGCTGGGCTTTGTGTGTGTGTGTGTGTGTGTGTGTGTGTGTGTGTGTGTGTGTGTGTGTACTGTAGGTGTGTGTGTACTGTAGGTGTGTGTGTGTGTGTACTGTAGGTGTGTGTGTAGGTGTGTGTGAGTACTTGCAGCAGCATCTGCCACGAGGGTTAGCAGAGACAAGGCAAGACAACAAATAAGGGTAAAAAATATACGAGAAAAAAAGTTGTGTATTATCGGTTAGAACGACAGATTTGCTTAACACACTAGCTTAAGTACAGGAACAGGCACAGGAACAGGCACATACACACACACACACATACGCACACACACACACACACACACACACACACACACACACACACACACACACACACACACACACACACACACACACACACACGAGTCAAACACCACAGCAGAAGTAGAGTCTGTAGAAGCCTGTAGAGGATGTTGTGCTTGTCATTCTCGTAATAAAGCTCATCTCACACAAACACACAAACACACACACACACACACACACACACACACACACACACACACACACACACACAGAGTCAGGGGCGAAGAGAATCAGCATCCAAACGATCCGCTATGACATCACGCAGAACATCAGTCATTTATTTTTCAGGGGCATTTTCACGCAACGCTGCTTTTCCTCCGCTAAAGCCGCGCGCTAGCTAGCCCGCCCGCCCTCCGCCAGCCGAGACCTCGTCGTGTAATGTCACGTAAGTGCCACGCTGACTGAAAGTGACAGCGAGCTGCGCGGCATGGCAGACAGTCACCCCCCAGGACAATCACACTCCATCCCAGCGCCTGCTCCGCGCTGCTCAGATTAACTCGGCTTGAGCCGCCCGGTCCTCGGGGGGGTCGTTTTAGTCCCGCGCTTCCTCGCCGTTTAAAGGGCCCCCCCTCCTCGTTCATAAAGCCCACGCTTGATTCAAACTGACGGGAAGGGCAAGTGCTGTCAGGGAAACAGCTTGACTTGTTCAAGAGCAGATTTACTGGCCTGATTAGGAGCTTAGCATGCTACACTTCTCGGCTATTAGCATGCTACAGGCTACTGCTGATACTGGCCTGATTAGGCGCTTAGCATGCTACGCTTCTCGGCTATTAGCATGCTACAGGCTACTGCTGATACTGGAGCTTAGCATGCTACACTACTCGGCTATTAGCATGCTACATGTTCGGGTTACTGCTAATGCTGCCCGGTCCTCACACACAGGCAGTCCTCCATTGATGCATTTCCCTTATCAAAAACTCCTGTAGGATTCCAATCAGATTTTGGAACCAAAATCCTATAGGATTCCAACAGCAACAATCCAAAAAGAAAATGTAAAAAAATCTCAAATCTGAGTCCTATATGATTCTCAATCCTATAAGATCCTATTGGATCCAAAATCTCCATGAATCTGATGGGAATCGTACAGAACTAAGAATATAAGGATTCCATCTCTGGAAAACTATCAATATCAATATTATGACAAATAAACAAACAATGCATGGACTTGCTGAGAGCTACCAGTGCACCATGCCAGGCGGCTGGGGCAGCAGAGAGCCCTCACCTGGAGCACACTGGCACCGTCTGAACGTGTCCTTACCGATGCACCCTGGCATGGTCTCCGTGTTTGAGTGTGTCCTTACCAATGCACCTGGGGATGTCGGTGGCACCACCGTATGCCACCCTAGCACCTTCCATGTTTGAAGTCCGTCTTTAACGATGCAAACTTGGCATGCTTTTGTGTCGCCCTGGCATCCAGGATACATGAAGGCGGTCTTACCAATGAAGCTTGGCATGGTTCTGTGCCACCCCATGCCAGGGCACTCTCCGCGCTTGAGCGGGTCTTTGCCGATGCAGCTGGGAATGCTTCTATGACACCTCTGTGACAGAGTGCTCCCTTACTGATGCCACTTGGCACCATTCAATGCCACCTTACACCCCTCTGAGGCAGCTGGGCATGTTGTTATGCCCCCCTGGTGCCCCTCCTCTGTGTCCGAGTGCGTCCTTACCG
>NC_085017.1:5487068-5492068 GCF_963854185.1 Sardina pilchardus
TGAGTCGCTGTGCAGCGCGACTACAGCACTTTTCATTTTCATCAGGCTTTTATGGGGCCGCCTCAGTAGCCTCACGGGTCCATCATTACAGCGGAGAGAGAGAGAGAGAGAGAGAGAGAGAGAGAGAGAGAGAGAGAGAGAGAGAGAGAGAGAGAGAGAGAGAGAGAGAGAGAGAGAGAGAGAGAGAGAGAGAGAGAGAGAGAGAGAGAGGTGGAGAACTGCTGACCAGTGTAATATTCACGATGCCCAGGTGGTCTGCTAGTGCTAATTTGCTTCGATTAATACTGGAGACGTAAAGACAGGAACACGGGGTGAACAATGCATATAACGACCAAAGTCTGGCAGCTACATTAAACTTACAAACGTCCCTGAGATATAATCATATTCATGACTAAAATGAACTCACTTCAAACACCCATGTGGAGCTATCAGCAGCAGCAGTGCTTTCAGAAATAGCCAGAGTGGCAATCATCCTGGCGTGAGCAGGATCAGTAGGATTCAGTTAGCATATTACCACCCCTGTGCTCAGCTAATGGCATTATTATATAGACTGTAAGCATATCAGCATAAATAGTATGCATATACTGTACATTGTAATCATAACATGGTGTTTAGACATTTGATATCTATACTTGTCTGCTTGTTCTTAGTCAATACGCATGTCGTACCTGTTTGATGTGCATACCTGTAGGCTGTACCTGTAGGCTGCACCTGTGTGCCTAGTCTATGTGCAGGTGGTACCTGAGTTTATCTACCTGTGTGATGTGTGTATGTGCAGGTCATACCTGTGTTTACTGTGCATACCTGTAGGTCATACCTATGCCCTTGTTCTTAGTATACAGTATGTGCAGGTCATACCTGTGTGCACTGTGCGTACCTGTTGGCTGTACTGTATGTGCCTTCTGTGTATACCTGTAGGAAATGTCTGTGTAACTGTCTGGTGTCCACCTGTAGGTCATACCTTTTTGATATGAATAATTGTAGGGTCCTACCTGTGTCCTTGTTCTTAGTCTGTGTGTAGGTTGTACCTGTGTGTTCTGTGTCTACCTGGTGGTTGTACCTGTGTATTGTGCGTGCCTGTTGGTGGTACCTGTGTTTTGAGTCTACCTGTACGTGGTACCTGTGCTCTGTGTCTAGCTGTAGGTGGTACCTGTGTAGTGTGTACCTGTCTCCCGTGTCCACCTGTAGGCCGTACCTGTGTACTGCAGGACGAAGCCGTTGCTGCTAAGCGAGGCGTCGCTGCGGAAGGCCAGGAAGAGCGTGTTGTTGCTGCTCTCGATGCGCTCTGGGGCGTCCGCCCCGTAGAAGCTGCCCAGGAGTGGACTGAGCGAGTCGGGACCGTCGTACACGTGCAGGAAGTCGTAACTGGGCTCCAGGCTGAATCTGGATACGGGTCAGACAGAGGCGTTGTGTTGAGTTCTGCTCCCACACCATTACAGTACATTCATTTAGTTGCTTGATGGTGTTTCAAGTCCCCAGGCAACACTGCCACTGTCAACTTAAAGGCCCTAACCTTAGCCCACGCCTAACCCTAGCGCCCTCCAGTCAACACTGCTTTGAGGACAATCCTGGGGGCTTAAAACACAAAGAAACCATTTACAGTAGATAGTAATGGTCAGTTGTGAGAGCTTTTATTACATTCCAATAGAGTGCGTGGCCTGAGTGGTTAAAAGGAAGCAGAGGTGTGTCCATCTGTCCGTTACATGGCATATTGAAATTAATGTGATGAAACGCTCCTGTGCAACATGGCTTTGGACATCTAAAGGGCGATGACAATTGGAACACAATTGTGTTTGTTGAATTAGACTCCAGATAATTACAGATTTCATTTGATTTAACAGTCTGTGTGCAACATTCATCTGTGCTAATTGGTCTCCTGAAAGCCTATGATTAAGTACTGAAACCTTCATCAAATCAGATGGTACATGCGCGCACCTGTTCAACAACCTGACGGTTGCGGTGGGAGATGCCAGAGGCTTGCCCTTTCTGTTTATTCATTTGTTTGGGCCGGCGTGTGGACTGTGGCTGAATGTCTAAACAGGTGATGTCAAATCTTTATCAAACGTTTTAATGTGGAAATTCTGACCAGAGCCAGGGGATGTCACCATGGTTACCAATATTGTCACTGTCAACTGACTGCTATCCCAACTGGCAGAGTGCAACATCCAAACGCTGGAAGCTTTCTGAGCATGGAGAGGAAACCTGGTTGATTTGCAGACTTTGCGAACTGAGAGAGATGGCGCAGGCCACTTCTCTCTGCAGGCTGACATACTTACTGGTTGAAGTTGAGAGAGATGATGTAGTCGGGGGTAACGCTGACCAGCCAATCACACTCACGTCCGTGGGGGTACGGCTCGGGGTACTCTGGAGAGAGGATGAGTCCGCTCGGGCCGGTCAGGTTTCCTCCGCAGGGAGCTACGAGACAAAACACCAACGCAATCCTTTACATGTGCTCATTCAACAGACGCTTTCATCCCTAGTGCCTTACATATGTCAGCTTCATCACAGGGGCCTTGGTCCCCAGAGGAACTAGAGGTTAAGTGCCCTGCTCAAGGGCACAGCGGTGGAAAGCAAGAGAATTGAACCTTCAGCTTTTGTGCTACTACTGCAAGCTAGCCCAGATCCTTAACCACTACGCTAAAACACAGCCCCAAAGACAAGTTATATCGCTACTCACACAAACACATTAAGCATTCATTTTCATACAAAATCAACTTACAGCACAAGTAAGCCACATACATGTCAGCACATTGACGCTGCCCATTTTAAATGGCCGTTACATAAAAACATGGCTTGACTGCATTAGCAATGCTAATTGGGTGTTCAAGTCATGACCTTGACACTGATGTCTTGTCTGTGAGCGGAGCTGTAAGAGGATGAGACATGGCAGCTTATAGGATGGCTTTGCGTGCACACAGACGCAGGGGCGAGACGACAGCACAAGAGAACGGTTAACAGGGAACTCGTACAAAAAGCCACTGTGCTTACTGCCCTTCCTCCTAGTCTTACTGTTCTGTTTTTTGTTTTTTTTTCTTTTATGCTTTATTTGTTTGAGAGCAAACTTAACCGGAGTCAAATCCCTTGTTTGTTCGCGTAAACCATGGTCAATAAAGCTGATTTGCAATTCTGCAATTCTGATTTTGATTCTGATTTTGGTTTAATCGGTAGCAATACGATTTGTCTCCAAGTAGCCAACATGTGTTTCTGAGTCTCAGAGCTACAGTATACCGCATGGCATGGTAAAGTTAGCCGGATCTTTGGAGCATTTGGGAGAGGAGCTGCAGTGCTGTTTGTTTGTGTTCAGTGCACCCCCGGCCCCCTCCATGCTGCTAATGTGTACACGGCTGCTCAGCCATGTCATCCTGTGGGCCTTGCGTGCCACAAGACCCCCTGCGGAGTCTGTTTACACCAGAGTCAAACGCCCAAATGAACCAAACAGACCCTTAATTGAGCAAGGTCGCTAATTACACCTGTCTTAATTGGCCCTGTTAATTACAGCTATTTCCGGAGATGACGCTTAGCTGTCTGCATGCTCTAATGAGCCTCTGAGCCGGTGACCTAGCCTCCGTCAGCAAGTCAAAAACAGCTCCAAAAATATCAGAATGTCAAGCCGTGATGGCAAAACCGGGGAACGCCCTGACTGTTAATTATGGAGATGCAGTCAACAAACCTCGTTTTAAATCCATTTAGAATTAGATTCCATCTCATCAAAACCCATCTCATCTGACAACATGTCAGCAGATGAAATGGGAGAGATTTCTCTGCTCAAAAACAAACGTCAGCTAACTTCAAAACATTTTTAGGCATACATTTCATGGATTTAATATAATGTGGATATTCATTTCGTGAACTGAATTTGGATATTCTAAAACAAAAACATCTCATCGGTGCGAGTATATGCAATGGACACCTGTCTATACATGCATACGATTTATATTGCTCCTCATCACCGACTTTAGGGGAGAACAAAACAAGTCTGTACAAGTCGTTTTAGGTCTCCTGCAAGTATGGCAGTTGGCTTTAGTTGACTGAAGGTGGCACTACCTGGGCAGGCCCTAGCATTTTTACCTGTTTCTACCTGTGGAGTCAGTGAAGGTGTTTCTACCTGTGGAAGCCCTAGCGGTCAGTGAAGGTACTGTTACCTGTGCAGGTAGATGGGTCAGTGAAAGTGTTCCTACCTGTGGAGTCGGTGAAGGTGTTTCTACTTGTGGAAGCCCTAGTGGTCGGCGCAGGTGTTGTTACCTGAGCAGGTGGGTGGGTCCGGCTGCCAGAAGAAGCGGTTGTTGATCTCGGTGCAGGTGATCTTGGTCGCCCCCTGTAGGACGTAGCCGGGGTCACACTGGAAGATCACACGGTCGCCGGGCTCACGGCTGTCCCCACTGCGCGTGCCGTTGGTCGGAGTGCCAGGGTCGTTACAGGATGTGGCTGTGGAGACTACACACACACCACACGCACACACACACACACACGCACACACACACACACACACACGCACACACAGAGAAACACACAAGGCATTACCTCCCTGTGATGGTACACAGAGCTTAAACACTGATTATATGCGTTGATGTTTGTACTCCCAAACAGCCTTTTTGATGCTTTTGAACAAGTCACTCCATTTTCTTTCTTATCTTTTTTTTTTCTTTCAGCTAACACACACAACATTCTCTCTCTCACTCTCTCTCACACACACACACACACACAAATACACACCATCACACGTTAAAGGCCATCGTTGAAAAGCCAAAAGAGAAATGAGAAGGCAAAGCGCGCACACCGCCGTGCTAGCGTAGCGGGTGTTAACATAAGGCTTATCCCAGCAGGCCTCCCGGGTCTGCGCTGCGTGGTTCTGGCACCTCGCGCTTCGCTCCATGACAACCCTGGGGACGTCAACAGGAGACTATCAACCTTGCACCTGCCTCAGCTAATCACTGATACGGCAGTCTGGGCCTCGCACAGCAACACTCTCACACAGCCACACAGAACAAGAGAGAGGCGTG
>NC_085017.1:5514568-5515595 GCF_963854185.1 Sardina pilchardus
TTGTTACTGACTTTCATTTTAATCTTTACACCAGGCTTCCTTGTACTAGTACTTTATGTTCTGATATGTAGGCCTACAAGGTTGAAAGTTCAAAATATAGGCCTACTATTGTGATTGAAGTAGCTAGTTAAAAAAAATGTCATCCATCAATTCATGCATCACCTGTCATCATAACAGAGGTATGACTTCCAGGAAATAAGAGTTTATTTTTAATCTTATATAGCCTATTGCCCATACTATATGATTTACTGCTTGTTTTTGTTGAAAAATTCGCAAGACAAACACCTTAAAAAATAATGGCATATCGCATCGCAATCGCAATATTGGCAAGAAAAATCGCAATTAGATTATTTTCCATAATCGTTCAGCCCTAATTTTAATAACTCTGAACTCAAAATTATGTTACGGAACGCTGCATTGAAAAATTCTGTGGCTATTTATTATGTTTTCCTGAAGAAAGACTAGAGCGCTACCCTGACTTTATTACACTTCTTGCTAGTTTCTCTCTCTCTTTCTCTCTCTCTCTCTCTCTCTCTCTCTCTCTCTCTCTCTCTCTCTCTCTCTCTCTCTCTCTCTCTCTCTCTCTCTCTCTCTCTCTCTCTCTCTCTCTCTCTCTCTCTCTCTCTCTCTCCCTCTCTCCCTCCCTCCCTCCCTCCCTCCCTCCCTCCCTCCCTCCCTCCCCCTGGCTTTGTCTTTCTCTTTGTCTCTCGTTCCTCCTGTCTCTCTTTTTTCACTCTCTCCTTCTCTCTTTCTTTCTTTCCCTTTATCTCCCCCGTCTCTCTCTTTCTCTCTCTCTCTCTGTCTCTCTCTCCCCTTCACCCCTCTCTCTCTCTCTCGCTCTCTCTCTCCTTCTCTATCTCTCTCTCTGTCTGCACCTTACTTGTTTCCCATTCTGAAGAACATCTCCGAGCCACACATCGGACTCAAACCGAAATTCATATTTATTTAGAAATTGCCTGACCCAGATCCCTGAGAAAATGTAAAAAAAAAAAAAAAAAAAAAAAAAAAAGCCTGTATAAACAAATAT
>NC_085017.1:5515795-5555795 GCF_963854185.1 Sardina pilchardus
CCAGCAGAATGTCAGAGTCATAACGTTAACAAATTACTTTCCAAATGAAGGGCCGACAGTCGTCTAGTTCCCTCTAATTACAGGGAGGGTGGCCTGGCCTGGCATCTATTCTGTGATTTCCCTCAGCCCCTCCATGGGAAATGCACCATTTTGTCGCTCTGTCTGTGTGTTTAAGAATAGATGTGTGGCTGGCATTTCTGAATAATCTTCTGACGCGTTGCTAAGACTGACTGAACGGAGCCAGATTGATATAGATTTGGCCTTACTGACAATACTTGTGTGACTATGGTGTGTGTGTGTGGTGTGTGTGTGTGTGTGTGTGTGTGTGTGTGTGTGTGTGTGTGTGTGTGTCCGTGCGCGTGTGTGCTTGCCTGAGTGTGTGTGTGTGTGTGTGTGTGTGTGTGTGTGTGTGTGTGTGTGTGTGTGTGTGTGTGTGTGTGTGTGTGTCCACTTACCTACGCAGCGGGGCAGAGGTGAGCTCCACACCCTCCTCCGCCCCCCCAGGCACACCACCTTGGCCGCCCCTCCAGCCGGTACTGGGGGAAGCAGGAGAACATGAGCGCGTCGCCCACCCCAAACTGCAGCCCTTTCCGCGTGCTGAACGGAGGCACACCAGGGTCCTCACACGGCTCCAGATCATACTCTGAAGAGGGGAGAGAGGAGGAGGAGAGAGGAGAGGAGAGGAGAGGAGAAGCGAATAGAGGAGAAGAGAAGAGGAGTTGAGGAAGAAAGAGGAAAAGTGAAGACATGAGAAGAGAGTGAAGGAGAGAGGAGGAGATAAGAGTTGCCATATTTAGAATGACATCTACTGTGGCTGGTATATACACTACATACAGCATTCACAATACTATTCAAAACAGAGAGAGAGAGAGAGAGAGAGAGAGAGAGAGAGAGAGAGAGAGAGAGAGAGAGAGAGAGAGAGAGAGAGAGAGAGAGAGAGAGAGAGAGAGAGAGAGAGAGAGAGGGAGAGAGAGAGCTAGCATGTAGTTGTTCACATTACTGCACCATTCACTACATTAGCGGATCAGGACAGTTTTCAGGAGTAAAATAGCACAGGTGCAAGACAAAGGAACTAGCGACAAAATGAGTACAGTCTACTCTACACCCTGTCCTCTTCTTCACATGGAACATCTCACAGCCACACAATGCACAGGCCTTCCTCTTTTACAGCATACAGAATAGGGTGGGGAGAAACAGGAGTGATGTAGAATGAGAAAGAAAGAGACAAAGACAAGAGTGAGATGTATAAAGACAGAAAGAGAGGGATGAAGAGAAGAGAATGATGTATAAAGACAGAAAGAGAGGGATGAAGAGAAGAGAATGATGTATAAAGACACAGAAAGCGAGAGATGAAGAAAAGAGTGATGTATAGTAAGATACAGAGAGAGAGAGATGACGAAAAGAGAGTGAAATATAAAGACACAGAAGAGGAGAAGGCTGAAGACAGACACAGGTGAGCAGAGGTAGAGAGAGGAAGGTGGAGATAATGGCATGTTATCCAGGTTGCCACTCCTACATGCTGCGGAGGAAAATGTCAGAGCAACTTTTTTATTCTGGTTAAGGCAACCTTGGAGCCTTCTCTAAACCTCACAACACATTCCGCCCTGCAAGCTCATGAAGTTTGTTATACTCGTTTTTTTTTTCTGAAGGAAAGTTTTTATACTTTAAAGTTTGGAGGTCACACAGACCTATCAAGGCCTCAAATCATCTCTAAAAGCCAAACAGTTTTCAAAAGCAACATGGGAGAAAAGGTTAAGAGCTGTCTGCCTGGAGAAATCAAAATAACAATGATAAGAATAATAACTGCCCCCAGCTGCCATAATACAGTAATGGTCTGAAAATGACTTTGATTCACTTCAGTTCAATGCTAGCGTGTGAACCTGCTCAACTACAGCACAGGCTAAAACTTTGGTGAAATCCTGAGGTGCGTTCAAAGTCCTTGAAAAGAGGCACACGTTTGCGGCAAATTTGGTCTGAACAATGATCAATTTTGTGAAAACATTTGATCTCAACAATAACTCTTTGTCCAAATCCCACCATGTTCGCAGAAAACTATCTCCTCAAACCTTTTGCAAGTATTCACAAATTTTTATTGACTTTTCAACACAATACAAAGTACACAGTACAAAGCATTTTGCCCCCCCCCCCCCCCCCCCATCCCACCCAATCCCTTACCAACACATGGATCCGCATTAGTCAGCGGAGTAAAAAAAAGATCATACAAATCATCAACAAAGAAAGAAAGCTTTTACAGGAGCAACTCTTTAATCATAGCAATGCCATGTAGCCAATTATTGATAGTAGAAGGCTTTGCATGGTTAATTCTTGCTGAGGAAAGTTCTAGGTGCATAATGTCTAATACAGTATACAACCAGTGTTTTACAGAAAGATCATGGGGTGGAAGCCATCTCTGAACCACTATTTTTTTGGCTGCGGTCATACCTGCTAACCAAAGTTTCCGTGTTTTCTCTGTGATGCAAAACTGTGAATCATCAAGCAAAAGATGCAATGCAGGGTCCATTGGAAATATGATGTCTGTTAAATCGGATATGATATTGATTACACTATTCCAAAAAGAATAAACCTCTGGGCAGCTCCATAAAGAGTGCATGAAACTCCCTACATTACCATGTGGGCAAAAGGTACAATAGGGATGGGGAGCTAAACCCATCAAATATCTTCTTTGGGGGGTCAAATAGGTGCGGTGACATATTAAAATGAATAAATTTATGGTTTGGATTTTTTGACGAATTGGTGACATTGTCCCATACAGCTTCCCAATCGATGTCTCCCTGTAGATTTCCTACATCTTTCTTCCAGTCTTTAACAAAATAGTCAGAGGTTCCAAGATGTGCCAGCAATTGAGTGTAAATAAATGAGACTATCCTTCTGGGTGCTCTTTGTATAAATTCTACAATAGGATGCAATTTTAAATTGGAGCCCCATTGGATGTTACATGATCTAAGGGCTGATCGCAACTTAAAATAGTGAAACAGTGAATGAGTAGGGATACCATAAAGAGAGACCAGGTCACCAAAACTCAATAAAGAGTTCTCTCCATTAATGTCGTTTAGTACATGTATAGCTGTATGCGCCCATGGACCTTGATTAAATGTTTTATTCCCAGACAGCAAACATCGATTCAACCATAGTGGGGAGTGTTTGTGCCATTTTACTTCCACACCCAAATATTTTTCTACCAGTTTGAAGGTTTTCAACAAATAAGATACAATGGGACCACACCGTAAGGAAGATTGTCTAGCTGAAATACCTGAAAATAAGTAATCCTGAAGTCTTATTGGGGCCACAAGAGCTCTTTCAATTTCAATCCAGGAGGTTTGTGCATTTAAGCTAAACCAGTGTCTACTATGCTGCAATATAAAGGACCAATGATATAGCTTGAAATTTGGAAGAGCCCAACCTCCTTGGAGTTTGGGTTGTTGTAACATTGACCATTTTATCCGTGGACGCCTCTTATTCCATACAAAAGACCTAAGTAGAGTATCTAGTTTTTTCCAGTAGTCCACTGGAGGGGGCAGAGGTATCATTGAACTAATGAAGTTAACTCGGGGTAAGATATTCATTTTAATGACCGAAATTCGACTAGGTGTTGATGATGGAAGTGGCATCCATCTATTAATATCATTTTCTATTTTCTTCAAAATAGCACAATAATTAATCTTGGAAATAGATGATAGAGTTGATGTTATCTGAACACCTAAATAGGACACTTGGTCAGCCACCACAATGTCAGAAGGAACAGCCAGCTCATTTTTGTCCACATTGAGAAGCATGAGAACTGATTTTTTAAGATTAGTTTTAAAGCCTGAAAGTTTCCCAAAATTGTCCAGCGTACTCATGATCTTTGGTAAGGAGGACTGAATATCAGATATATAAATCAATGCATCATCAGCATATAGGGATATGTGATGTTGTGAAGGACCTATTGTTATTGGTGTTGAAATATTATTTTGACGTATAAACTGGGCCAAGGGTTCAATTGAAAGATTAAAAAGAAGTGGGGAAAGAGGACATCCCTGCCTCGTCCCACGAAATATGCCAAATGGGTCAGAGGAAATCCCACCTGTAAAAACTCTCGCAGATGGGTTAGCATATAAGATTTGGATCATTCTAATAAAATTTGGACCAAATTTGAATTCTTCCAGAGCTCTCCACAAGTACTTCCATTCCAATCGGTCAAATGCATTTTGAGCATCCAGAAAAAACAATCCATTAGGGGAAGATGTTTTCCCTGTCTCATCAATAATATGAAGAAGCCGCCTTATATTATCAGATGCTAGACGTTCTTTCATAAAGCCGGTCTGATCCATGTGAATCAGCCTGCCCACTACTTTCTCAAGGCGTAGGGCCAGCGCTTTGGCATATATTTTCAGGTCTGCATTTATCAATGAGATGGGACGGTAATTTGCACATTCCATAGGGTCTTTACCTGGCTTTCCTAACAGGGTTATGAGTGACATGTTAATATCTTTAAGAAAGCTGCCATTTTCTATTGCATGATTTAGCACATCAAGCCATAATGGTCCCAATATTTCCCAGCACGTCAGAAGTAATTCCGCCGGTAGTCCATCAATGCCAGGGGAACGACCTTTATTAGTAAGCTTTAAGGCTTGGTGGAGCTCCTCTAAAGTAATTGGGGAATCTAGTTTTTCAAGTTCATCGGTGGAGAGACCTGGAAGTTCAATGTTGCTAAAAAAATCATCAAATTGGTCCTGGGATGGTGAGAATTCAGATGAGTATAAGTTTGTAAAAAAGGTCCTGAAAGTATCATTTATATCATGTGGTGCTGTTACAGTCCCTTTAAGAGGGTTGCGGATAGCAGAAATATACATTTTATTCTCTTGTTTCTTGAGTGTCAATGCGAGGAGTTTGCTTGGTTTACTACTCTCTGAATAATACTTATGTTTAGTTACATGCATTAAGTATTCAACTCTCTGTTTAACCAAATCATTTAGTTCTGACTGTTTAATTTTAAGTTGCACATCTTTTTCCTCAGAGTATCTAGAATTCAAATCCCTTTCCAAACATTGACACTCTAACTCCAAGTCTTTTATTCTGAGTGCTTTCAATTTCTTAAGATGTGTACAAAAACTGATAGCATTGTTCCTTATGAAACCCTTGACCACAGCCCATACAAACATGGGGTTAGAAACGCTACTGATATTAATGTCAATGAATTCTTTTAATTTCAAATTTAATTGAGTGAGATATTCTTCATTTTGAAGGAGAGTTGTGTTGAATCTCCACCTTGTTGGTTTTCTATGCATGGGAAAGAGATCGAAAGTAACAATAACTGGATTGTGGTCTGACATGTAGCGTGGACATATATTAACTGACTTAACATACTGACCCAGTTTTGATGATGATAAAATAAAATCTATTCTAGACGACATTTTATGAGCAGCTGAATAAAAGGTAAAGTTCTTAATAGTTGGATTATGTATTCTCCAAATATCTATCAAATCCAGACTCTTACAAAAGTGCTTTAAAGCATCCGATGCAGTGGCTTGAATTGTTGAAATGTTGGCATGAGACCTGTCTAGGTTTCTATCAATAAAGGTATTCATATCTGCTCCAATAATTAAAAGATAGTCGTTCAAAGAAAGCAGCTCTTTTGTTAAATTTGGGAAGAAAGATTTATCATATATGGTCGGAGCATAAACTGTCACAAAAGCTAGCTTTTCTCCCTGTACAGAAGCACAACAGTAAGCTAACCTCCCTGATGCATCAGAGCTTATTTTTTCAATTTGGAGAGTTAAGTTCCGTTTCATTAGTATCAGAACACCTTTGGTGTGAGAGCCATCTCCTGAGGCCACGATGGGTTTATAGTGCTTATTTTGCATTCTAGTTACATCTTTTGGTCTAAGGTGTGTCTCCTGCAAGAGCGCTACATCTATGTTATGCCTACGTAGAAAATCTAGAACACTGGCGCGTTTGAAAGGTGAATTCAGCCCCTTGACGTTAAGGGAAAGTATGGTGTGGTTACCCATTATCATCAAATATTAAACGAAACAAAATAAACAGGCTTCTACAAAAAACAGCGTGTGCAAAATCACCCTGACTGGCAATAAGAGTTACATATTCAGACAATTGAAATATACAAGTTTCCATGTGTTGGTTTATGTGTGGCCGCAGCCACACCCCCACCCCTCCCTCAAACCCCTCTATAGCTAGCGTCCGTGACATTCACGTGGCGAAGTCTATTAACAATGAACTTGTGCCTAACCATCCCCCTTAAGCAAAAATAAAACTGACAAAGTGTAGTTTTACTATAAAATGAAACATGGCGGTAGAAAGTAAAATAACTGCATCATAGTACAAGAGAAAATACATCCTGTTTGGATACGGAATTGAAACAGCAAAAACGAAACTAGCACCGATAACGCTAGTCACTTAAATTCAAGACAACAAAGTAGGCTATTCTATTCCTGACCTAATGTTGTATGCCCTCGGTTAGCCAGATTATTAGTGGAACTGCATTTAGCAACATGAACTGTCCCCTTTGCATAAACTGAACGGGCTAACATAGGCCATATACTGCACAGTCAAACTAAACCATCAACTCTCCATATCAAGTGTAACTTGCCCTTCAGATCCTGGCCCTGTATTCGCTGGTTCAGCTGGAGCGATTGGATCAAAACGGGTTAGCTGGCTTGATCCAGGTCTGGCATCATAGTCTGACATAAACTGTTCAGCTTCCTCAGCAGAATTGAATGATTTGGTTTCGCCGTTGATTTTAATCCGCAGGATAGCTGGGTAGTTCAGAAAGGTGTCTATTCCCATCTGGCGACATCGGGCTCGTAGACCTTTGAAGGCACTTCTTCTCCGGGCCGTGCCTGCACTGTAATCGGCGTAGAATTCCAATTTAGGGCCATTCGGGAGACGGGGTTTAGCCTTCCTTGCACCTTGCAAAATCGCTTGACGGTCAGGATACCGAAGAAGTCGGAAAATCATCGTGTTGGCTTGGGAAGACTTAGTGTACACTCGATGGGCTCTATCAATCTCTAGTGGTAATGTTGTCGTCTTTGCTAAGTCAGGGATCCATACAGGCAGCATGGTTTTCAGGTACCCAGCGGCATCCTCGCCCTCCACTCCCACAGGCAAGTTCACGATTCGGATGTTGTTTCGTCTACCTCTGTCTTCCAGCTCGTCAGTCTTTAGTTGCAGTTTTCTCAGTTCAGTTATGCAGTGGTTTGCTTCTCTTTTCACTTGGCGAATAGAGCCTTGGAGGCCATCTACTTTAGTGGTTAGCGTCTCAACTTTAGCTGCTTGGCAATCGATGTTGTCTTGAAGCGAACGTAGCAGGGCTCCGTTTTCGGAGATACAAGCGCTGAGTGGCGACAGTGCTTTGTCTAGGGTCACGGTTAGCATGGAACCTACCACCTGACGCAGAGTCTCTCGTTCTGTCTCCACTGTCTGTTTGATTAGCAATGCTATGTCCTCGTGTGGCAAACTAGCTTTAAAGCGTTTGTTGACAATTTCTTGCTGTTTTTGTGGAGAACTCGCAGGATTTTTGTTCGGCATCGTTCAGAGAAGTTCGGGTGTGGTGTCTGAAGTAAAAACTACACTTTTAAAGTAATAAGCGTCAAAAAAGGGGAAAATGTGGCAGGAGCTCAGTGTGGCAAGACCATTTCGCAGCGTGGCTCACCGGAAGTCCCTTAGTATTCACAAATTTTATGGAAAACTCAAGGCAAACGGAAAAAGTTTGTTGTACTTCATTCACTGCAGCACTTACTAAACCTGCATCACAAAGCTCTGTGGTCAAACCAGAAGGTGATGTTAGTTAAACCCCACCCCCTTTACCTGAGAAAGTGCTGTTAGCTAAACCCCTCCCCCTTACCTGAGAAGGTATGTGTTAGCTAAACGCCTCCCCTCTTACCTGAGTAGGTGCTGTTAGTTAAACTCCTCCCCTTTATCTGAGATAGTAGTGTTAGTTAAACCCCTCCCCTCTTACCTGAGAAGGTGCTGTTGAGGCCCTCCTTCCTTACCTGAGAAGATGATGTTAAACCCCATCCCCTTACCTGAGAAGGTCATTTTGAAGCCCTCCCCCTTACCTGAGAAGGTCATGTTAAACCCCTCCCCCTTACCTTAGAAGGTGCTGTTAGCTAAACCCTTACCTGAGAAGGTGCTGTTAGCTAAACCCCTCCCCCTTACCTTAGAAGGTGCTGTTAGCTAAACCCTTACCTGAGAAGGTGCTGTTAGCTAAACCCCTCCCCCTTACCTTAGAAGGTGATGTTGAAGCCCGACCCCTTACCTGAGAAGGTGATGTTAGTTAAACCCCTCCCCATTACCTGAGGAGGTGATGTTAAACCCCTCCCCCTTACCTGAGAAGGTGCTGTTAGCTAAACCCTTACCAGAGAAGGTGCTTTAACTAAATCCCTCCTCCTTACCTGAAAAGGTGATGTTGAAGCCCTCGTAGGAGACAGAAAAGTCGGAGAGGAAGCGGATCTGAGCGGTGTAGTTGCCGAAGAGCCCCGCACTGAGAGGCGGAGGGAGGGTGGAGCCTGTTAGCCGCCACAGAGGCTCCGAGAAGCTGCCGTTCTCCGTCACCAGCAGGTAGTCGTGCGGACTCTCCAGATGGAACGTGTGGAAGGTGAACTGCACACCTGCACAGGTGAGAGAGGCCAAGGAGTATTTCTATATGGTCAGCCTTCACACTGTACAGGTACAATTTGAACTGCACTCCAGCACAGGTGACACAGGGAACGAGGACTAGGAACTAGTGGAATTCCCACTCTACAGGTAGATGATGAACTGCACACCTGCACAGGTGAGGTGGAGTAAGCGCTACTGTTCAACATCTTCAGCAACTTATGCATAATCGATTCCTCGATTACACCATGCATGATTATGAAGACTCTCTGCTCATAACTGCTTTATGAGCCTTTATTCATGTGCTTATAACAATGTTATAACTGTATGAATGTTGACAGGTGTTCTGTCCATAGCCCACCTTTGCCGTGGGCTGATTCGATCAACCAGGTGCAGTTGAGGTTGTGTGGGTAGAAGTCAGGAAAGCCAGGAGACAAGATGGTGCCTGTGTTGCCTTGAATGAAGCCTCCACACAAGGCTAGAGGAGAAATGAGGGGGGGAGAGAGAGAGAGAGAGAGAGAGAGAGAGAGAGAGAGAGAGAGAGAGAGAGAGAGAGAGAGAGAGAGAGAGAGAGAGAGAGAGAGAGAGAGAGAGAGAGAGAGAGAGAGAGAGAGAGAGAGAGAGAGAGAGAGAGAGAGAGAGAGAGAGAGAGAGAGAGAGAGAGAGAGCGTGAGCGGGCAGTTTAGTAAAACAAGGCGCGTCTCCCGTCAGCGTTGACGATGCACTAAAAGGTGCCTCCTCTGAAGGACACAAACATATAGAGAGGAATTATTCCCGCCATTACCCAGCAGCGCCAATCAATAACACCCTTAAATATAACGCATTTATGGACCAATAAGCACAACAGGGGCTCATCTCAGCCTAAAAATGCCCCCACACCCTCCTCTTCAGCATCACCCCCCCCCCCCCCCTCCCCATCCTCACCCCTTCCTCTATTCTCCTCCTCTACTACCACCATCTCCTCTCCTTTCCTCTCCTCTCTTTTCCACTCATACCGCCCTCTCCTCTCATCCTCTCCTATCGACCCCTCCTTTCCTCTCCTCTCCCTTCTCCTCTCTTCTCCTCTCATCTCCACTCCTCTCCACTTCCCTCCTCTGCTCCCCTTATCTTCCCCTCTTCTCCTCTCCTCTCCTCTCTGCTCTCCACCTCTCCTCTCTCGCATCTCTTCGCCTCTCCTCTCCTCTCCTCTCCTCTCCTCTCCTCTCCTCTCTCCCTCTTTTACGGGCATATTATGCGATTTGTATTAAACCACCCGTGTCCTTCTGATCTACTGTATCTCTCAACCAATTTATCCACCTCCACACACACACACACACACAAACACACACACACACACTCCGTACCATCACAGCTGGGCAGCGGGCGGCTCCACTGGAAGTTGGGCTCACACTCCAGGGGTTCGGGGTCACTCAGTGTGTAGCCCGCATCACAGCTGAACGTCACCAGCGCCCCCACGTAGAAGTCGTTGCCATGACGCTGGCCGTTAACGGGGATCCCGGGGTCCACACAGTGGTCCGACTGCAGCTGCAGAGCTGGACAGGGCAGATTAAGAACGCAGAGTGACCAGGGAGTATAGCGGCCAACACAGGTAAAGCTTTAGTGTGTGTGTCCGTTTAATATGAACACAGGTACAGTAAAGCTCTAGTGTGTATGTCTGTTTAAAATGAACACAGGCAAACCAGCAGCCTACAATGTATAATCATTTAAAATGAATACAGGTAAACAGCAGCCTACAACGTATATCCATGTAATATGAACACGGATAAAGTGGTGCCTACAGTATAGTAAGAAAGTAAGTTTTTCATTTGTTTAGCACTTTTCACAGATACAATCGGTGTTTTTTCAAGTGCTTTACAGTACGCAATAAAATACACATAACAAGAATAAAAAGCCAGACATAAATACACATAATAAAAACAGGTCACCAGAAAGTAAAGAACAGATAAGATCCAAACTTTAAAAAAATGTCAATTTGAGAAGGTAAAACACAAGCCTACATGTCCGTTTAAAATGAACACAGCTAAATCAGTAGCCTACAAAAAATATCCGGACAGAGTAAATGGCTTGAAGAAGTAACTGGACGGTCAGCCAAAACGATCTCCTCAGCAGCGCTACAGTGCGCGCTAGACTAGATAACACAGTGAATCAAAGCGCACATGACTATCAGCGCTAAGCTAATGTTGAGACAACATCAAAGAGCTATTGAAGCTGATGACACTGGATGATTAATGCGCATTAGCCACGTGTGCTAGCTGATCAAGCCGGCGGGAGATGGCTCTGACACTGACAGGTCACATGATCAGAGCTACAAAGACGCTGTGTTGCTCTCCTACTCTGATTGACACACTGTTTGTACCCAGAGAGAGCGAGAGGGGACGTTTAGAACTGATGCTAATACACTGAGACAGGCACACAGAGTGCCCTACATGGAAATTAAAACTGTGTGTGTGTGTGTGTGTGTGTGTGAGTTGGTGTTTGTGTGTGTTTGTGTGTGTGTGATATGTGTGTGATATGTGTGTGTGTGTGTGTGTGTGTGTGTGTGTGTGTGTGTGTGTGTGTGTGTGTGTTTACCTGTGAGTGTGTATGAGTATATGGGGCATGCATGTGCTCTAAGTATACATTATCTTCCTCCCTAATCACCCTACTCATGGATCTCCAATATATCTAGTGAGTACAGCCTGTGATTGAAAGCACTGCTCGGCGCTAGAACAACCTGCACTGAGATTCCTAACTGCTCTCTAATATGTTTCATTTAGCGTACGCCACTGAAGCTAAGGTGCTACGCTAGAGTCTAATACGGCCCGTGTAGCGTACGCCACTGAAGCTAAGGTGCTACGCTAGAGTCTAATACGGCCCGTGTAGCGTACGCCACTGAAGCTAAGGCGCTACGCTAGAGTCTAATACGGCCCGTGTAGCGTACGCCACTGAAGCTAAGGCGCTACGCTAGAGTCTAATACGGCCCGTGTAGCGTACGCCACTGAAGCTAAGGCGCTACGCTAGAGTCTAATACGGCCCGTGTAGCGTACGCCACTGAAGCTAAGGCGCTACGCTAGAGTCTAATACGGCCCGTGTAGCGTACGCCACTGAAGCTAAGGTGCTACGCTAGAGTCTAATACGGCCCGTGTAGCGTACGCCACTGAAGCTAAGGCGCTACGCTAGAGTCTAATACGGCCCGTGTAGCGTACGCCACTGAAGCTAAGGTGCTACGCTAGAGTCTAATACGGCCCGTGTAGCGTACGCCACTGAAGCTAAGGCGCTACGCTAGAGTCTAATACGGCCCGTGTAGCGTACGCCACTGAAGCTAAGGTGCTACGCTAGAGTCTAATACGGCCCGTGTAGCGTACGCCACTGAAGCTAAGGCGCTACGCTAGAGTCTAATACGGCCCATGTAGCGTACGGCACTGAAGCTAAGACTCTATGCTAGTGTCTGATATGGCCCATGTAGCGTACGCCACTGAAGCTAAGGCGCTACGCTAGTTTCTGTGTCCTGTAATTGCAACAGTGTGGTCGGCCAAGGGACATCACAGGTGAGGTAATTACAGTCTCTCTCTCTCTCTCTCTCTCTCTCTCTCTCTCTCTCTCTCTCTGCTTGAACTCTCTCTCTCCCTCTCTCTATCTATCTATATATCTATATATCTCTCTCTCCCTCTCTCTATCTCTCTCTCTCTATCTCTCTCTCTCTCTCTCTCTCTCTCTCTCTCTCTCTCTCTCTGTTTGAACTCTCTGTCACGTTGTGGAAATAATCCCCTGTGTAGCCAAGCCTGGATTAGCAGAGGGTGTGGGAAAGAGCCTGTGTTGCAAAGTGACAGGAAACTACACTTCCTTAAGCCTATCAAACACACTCTCACACTGCGCTACGGAACAAGTGGAACTACAATCCGGGACTACACCGGGGTGCGTCCCAAAACCATAGTTACTAACCCATTTAGCAATTTGTTGGTTGGCAATGGGAAACTGCATTGCAATCAATTAAGTTGCTAATGTACAGTAGTTGGCAATGGCAATGACAACGACAACAGAAGTGCCACAGCATGAAAACATCGAAAACATGTGCGATCGAAAACAAGTAATATTTAAAATAAAACAAATAATATGATAGTATTTGCTAATGATAACGAATATGCATTGTTGCAAGAATAAATAAATAGTGACAGGTGTGTGCAGTACTGTATGTGGGGTGTACTGTTGGGTGGGTGTGTGTGTGTGTGTGTGTGTGTGTGTACGTACTCTCGTATCGTATGCGGAAGCCGATGTCAGAGTGGCTCTTGTCGGTGGAGAAGAGCAGGTACAGGAAGTTGGAGGTGCTGATCAGGAACTGGGGCACCTGGGTTCCCTGGTAACTGCCAATCAAATGAGAGGAGGGGAACCGCCCGTCCCGCACCTCAAGGACGTCATAGTTCACCTCTGTGCGGAACCTAGAACCAACAAAACAACAAGGGGAAGACAGGAAAGAGGAGACAGAATATGTGAAATCAAGACTCCCTGTGTTTGATTATCATGCTTGACACCCAGTGTCAAGGTTTGTTGATGCTCTAGGTGCAAACCCATTAAATAACTCCATTGTACACTTTTTTTCCAGGAACTGACAACCAGCTGTTAAAGAATAACCCTGACATTCTCTCCATCTTTCTTTCTCTCTGTTTTTATTCTCTCCATCTTTCTTTCTCTCCATCTATCTTTCTCTCGGTCTTTCTTCTCCTTTTCAATCTAAATGAATGGCTCAAAGCTCATGGCTTTATTGTAAGAACAGCTACATGTGTTGAAGTGTCAGCCATTACAGGTTTGATTCATCGGAGTCATTGAGCGCAGGTTAGGGACGAGTGCACATCACTGCAGTCAGTCAGTCACACACACACACACACACACACACACACACACATACACACACAGTATGTATGGCCGCAGAGTGCGTGCCTTCAGAGTCAATGAATATCTACTAAAAACAACACTAAGTGAAGCGGCCTTCATCTTTGTGGGCTTGTGTGTGAAGCTGTGTGTGTGTATGCCTGTGTGTGCGTGTGTGTGCAGCTGTGTGTGTATGTGTCTGTGTGCGTCTGTGCTTACATTAGCTTGCAGTCTCGCGCTTGAGCCAGAAAAAGATCACATCACATCACGTGCGCGCGCGTGTGTGTGTGTGTGTGTGTGTGACTGTGTGTATGTGTGTGTGTGTGTGTGTGCGTGTACACGAGCATCACATCACATCTAACGTGTGTGTCTGTGTGCCACTTTTGATCTCTAATCTGATCATGCTAAATAAAATAAAATAAAAACACATCAGGCCCTTAAATGGAGCAGAACTCCATGTTTTATTGATGCCACTTAAAATCAAAGAGCAACAAACATTTGTGTTGTGTTTACTCTCTCTCTCTCTCTCTCTCTCTCTCTCTCTCTCTCTCTCTCTCTCTCTCTCTCTCTCTCTCTCTGTCTCTCTCTCTCTCTCTCTCCGCGGCGCTCTGGCCTCCCACGAGGCCGCGGAGGAAACCAAGACGCCGTGCGTCTGAGAGGGACGAGATGAGACGCGCTCGTTTGAGGCGCTCCGCGCGTCCTGTCGCGTCGCCTCGCTCGCATCGCGCCAGATGATATGAATCCCTCTGCTCATTTGGGCATAGAAAGCCAATTGTCTATCTAATCCTTGCAGTGGCGGGGAGATGTGTGTGTGTGTGTGTGTGTGTGTGTGTGTGTGTGTGTGTGTGTGTGTGTGTCATGTGTGTATCCAGGACAGAGACAGCTGGTGGTGGCGCTTTGTGTCGTTACCCATCTCCAGTAATAGTCAGTGGGTGTTCAGCAAAGCAATGATTAATAATTTTAATGGGCTATGCACCGGGGAAATATCTTCAAGTTTAAATATTTAACATGGTGGCAAACACAGGGATAAGAAAAAAGATTCAACTGAGAGAGAGAGAGAGAGAGAAGAGAGAGAGAGAGAGAGAGAGAGAGGAAAGTCAATCAAATCTGTGGAAGTAGGTCTTCTCCACAAGCCAAACAAAAACAAATCAGTTTTTTCTTTCATTAGTTTTATGATCAGTTCATTTTGAACTGCAACACACTTATCACCAGTAGCACACCCAGTTTACAGCATCACTCGTTTCCTTCTCCGAGTAGCCACCTGCTGAGAATGGATGTTCTATGACATTCAAAGACAACTGCTATCAATGTCAATTTGTCAAATTCAACACATTTAATGCTTCTTTGAAAGTATCTTTTCAGTCACTTAAGTGGTGGCATCAAAACATGGGGACTGAGATGTGGAGGGAGACAGACTGAGAGATTGACACTTATTAGAGAGAGAGAGAGAGAGAGAGAGAGAGAGAGAGAGAGAGAGAGTAGATAGAGGAGAGAGTGAAAGAGTGAGAGAGAGGCTAAACATTCCTTTATCTAATGCCTGAGAGATAGCAACTGACTTGTCAAAGATGATCTTGATGGGGTATCCGGGAGGAGCCTCGATGATCCACTCGCAGTTGAGCGCCTCTTTGTAAAGCTCTGGCCAGCCAGGGGACAAGATGATGCCGCTGGGCGCTTTCAAATCCCCTCCACACGGAGCTGAAGTGGACAGAGAGGGACGACAGGAGTGGAGAGGGAGAGGAGAGGAGGAGAAGAGAGGACAAGAGGAGGAAAAAAGAGAAGAGGAGAAGAGAAATAGCAGAAGAGTGGGGAGAAGCGGAGAAGAAGAAATGAGAGAAGAAGAGAGGAGAGAGGTGAGGAGGAGAGGAGCAAAGGAAATAAGGAAGAAGAAAGGGAAGGCAGTGGATAATATGGGAGAACAATGAAAGAATGAAAAAGCAATGAAAAAAGGAGAGAATAACATAATATGTGGAGAGAGCCAAAAAAAACAACAGTCAGAATGAGAAGAGGAGAGATAGAAGAGGGGGAAAGAGTGAAAATATTAGAGGAGAAGAAAACAGAGGAGAGGATAACAGAGGATATGATAGGAACGGATAGGAGAACAAAGGAGAGGAAAGAGGAGAAGATCAGAGGAAAGGAGAGGAAATGGGTGAAAAAGATGAACAGAGGACATGAGAAGAGGAAGAATGGAGGAGAGGAAGAGAGGAGAGAAGGGAGGACAGGAGGAGAGGAGGAAGAGGAGGAGAAGAGGAGATGAACAGAGGGAGGAAGAGGAAATTGTACTGTATTACAGAGATATCCCAGAGTCTCAAACGTATTCCCTACTCTTGTCCTTATTCCTTACTCTTATCCTCCAACTTATTCCCTACTCTTAAACTCATTCCTCCAGATGAAACTTAAGCTCGTTCCTCCAGATGAAACGTATTCCTTACCCTTACGCTCATTCCTCCAGATGGGAAAAGGGACAGTGAATAGAATGATAAAACATCCCCGTGCGCTGAAGGACATCTTTGAGAGGCGTAATTTGATAAAGACCTCCGGCTGATTGATTATCCACCGAGGACCGCGTCTCTGGCGCGTGTCGAGAGCAGAAGAGGCATGAGTTTTAATAGCGCTGTGCTTTGCATACTGCAGCTTGACTAGGATGAGCCGTGCCACTGGTGGGAGTATAGCGCTCATCCATTAAAACACACTCCTCTGCTGGATCGCCAGGCTGGCGGAGAAGGATGGCGGGGAACAGCGGTGCCGTCCAACACACTTCACTCAGCTCACTGCAGACCGGCTCAGATGTCTCAGGCATGGGGAGGCTGCACTAAATGCTGAACTTTTTTGTAAAGCGATTCAGTCAAAGCTGAATGGTGTTTTTAAGTGATTCAATCAGCCTTTGGCCAGCCAACATGCCATAATGGCTTCTCTCTTCCTAGATCAGCTGATTAAATTGCATATTTTTGTATTGTATGACTGAGAGATGACACTTATGGAGCCTTTTTAGACCCGCACCCATATTTTATATTTTGAAATGATTTTTGAGATCACATTTAAAGTGTCTATTTCTTCACATAAGGAGACATTTTTGTTAAGATTGTCAAGATTGTATATACGACTGATTTTGCATGCATGCATATTGCATAGATGAGGAATATATTTCATCAACCACAGACTGCAACACAATACGAATTAATTTATGAAGTTCCTGAATTGTTTGGCTAAACTTTCTCTTCTTCCTTTCCTGCATCTCTCTCTCTCTCTCTCTCTCTCTCTCATGCATATTCTTGCCTGCTTGCCAGGAACTTATTGAAAAATGCTTTTGTGTTAATTTAATTACAGAGAGTTCAGGTTTAATTATGTATTTGATTGGGGAGCATCATGAAAATATTAAGCACACTTTAATACTTCATTGCAACAAAGTAGAAACGACTGTGACTGTCGAGGCTTCACCTCAAAAGTTCTGCGATATATGAATAAGTCTGAATCATTTCAGTGCACAAGTTGGCTTCCTCCTTAGACGCGTGCAATAAGCATGGGTAAAGAGCATAGCCTGCAGCTGGGTGGAAAATTGCATTACAATGGAGACTACATGAAAGATGAAAAATCACAGTCATCCATATTAGTAAAATATGCCAATACGGTACTGAGATGTAATCTGAACCAGAGTTAGTGAAGTACAGAAACAAATCTTAGCCAACTCTTACAGAAGCATTACGGCCTGAGGATAAGTGTAGAACAAGTCAGGTGAAATCTCAACCAGACGGTCCCTCCAAACGAGTCAATCTGGTGTTCCAGCAACAGTATCCCATAACATACTGTACAATGAACCCAGACATATGAAGTTAAGGAAAGTGAGGACAATCCAATGACATTATAGACCATTTTGATTTATTCCCAGAGAGTTACCGGTCGATGCATTTAAAACCAGATACTTTGATCACAGAACACAGATACTTTATTTAAATACTTTATTAAAATAAGCGTAAAGACTATGTTGACTCTAAAACTTTTAAACTGAATTTTTGTCTGTTAGTGTTGTTGATGAACACGATGATGCTCTTTACCAACGCAAATACGTACATTAGAAAGGCATCTGTTTGTTTATTCAGTTGTAAGGTCTAAACAGTAATTGGGGCAATTACCCCCACTCTTAGTCAATACCATCTGAATTCACCAGTTGAGATTGGTCTGGTCAGTGCAAGGCTATTATAAAAGAATGTAATGTTCGCACCACTGCTTTAAGCTCCCATATTTAGCGTTTCGAACCTGCTGGGTCTTCTTCGGACAAATGGTTGACATTACACTTTAGAGACACTACATCATATCTGCTGCCAGAGAATAGGCATATTGACACACCAGGAACCATAACGATAGAGATAGCTGTAACTATGACAACATGAGTGTCCACACTGACTAAAGATAAGGAAAGTCTGTCCTCGTGTTGATGAATGTGATGTCTGAAATGGGATGGATTCTTATTGGCTGTTAGCCGTTTCATCATTCTCAAAATCGTTCTGAACCTGATCCAAGCGGTATCATTCTTTATGTTGTTAATGCATAGACGTTGTCACTCTTTATATTAGCTGCTAGTCATACTTTTTTGCCGATATCGTTCTCATTGTTATTGCTCTGATGAGAAGACTCAAGGACTACAGTGAGTCTGACCGGACGTTGTGGACACGTAAAGGTGAGAATGGCCCCTTTAAGGCGAGACACCCCAGGTGAATAGGGGAAAATTTTAAACTTAAAGATATCTTCATGAAACTTTACCAGTTGAATACTCACATAAATAGGAGAATAAAATGTATTGCAAGTTTTCTTTAATTGAATGTTTAAATATGCTAATTAGGCTATATCTCATTAAATATGCGCTACTTTGCATATATTTTGATGCGAAGGATCTGACCATTGGAAAAAGCCAGGTTGAAAATTATTTTTTTGTTGTGTTAATATATCAAATAAAAAAACATTTACAGAGGGGATTATGAATATCTTCTTTTGTTTTCCAGTAAATCAGAAAATACTGCCAATTGGCTTAAAAAGTGGATTTTCGCCCTATTTTTAGGCATATAAAGTCATGTAAATCATGCCAAGAATGCTATATCAACAAATCCCTCTGTAAATATCTTCCTAATATAGTTAGGAATTAGACTGGAAAGTTTGGTGTATGTAGGTGCTGCAGAAGTGGAGATCCTTTGCATGGCGTGTGGGGGAAAACTCGTTTTGAGAAAACAGCCTTGAAACACAGCCAATGAAATGCGTTCTCAGCTTAGACTCGTCTTTGAACTTTCGCGATTGGTTGCTAATACAAAGGAAATGCCCATATTTGGATAGCATAGCGTCTTGTAGGAGAAGCAGGGCTTTCAAACGGTATCAAACACGATATGATTTGGATCACGATCACGGTAGTACATGACACTTTAGAATGGGAACTTTTGGTAAAATTAGGAGAAATATACAGGCGCGAGTAGACAAAAGTTCGTGAAATAAACACTTAAATGTGCAAATCGGACTTTGTTGTTGTAGTAGGGTGGTAGAATACATGCTAAAGTAGCAAACTAGCTCAAAATCTCGAAATTGACCGGAGGTCACAAAAACAGTATTTTCACCTGCCGTGTCTCGCCTTAAAAGAACTCGACAGTGAATCTGACCGGATGTTGTTGTGGACACGTAATGGTGGGAACGGCCCCTTTAAAAGGACTCCACAGCGAGTCTGACCGAGCGTTATGGACTGAACGGACACGTTAAAGGTGCTGACCTTCGCATCGCGGCACGGCGTTGTCCCACACCACGTTGCCGTCCTTCAGGATGCAGGAGACGGTCTGGGAGCCCATGGTCTTGACGAAGCCCTCCTCGCACAGGAAGGAGATGGAGCTGCCCAGCTGCAGGCTGTCGCCGAAACGCCGGCCGTTCACCGGAACGCCGGGGTCTGGACACTCGTTGTGCCGGAACGCTGCAGGGAACAAAAGGAAGAAGTTAGAGGCTAAGACACGAGAGAGAGAGGGATAGAGAGAGAGAGAGAGAACAAAAAAATACTATACTGCCAAAAAGCACCCGATGAAACTTCATAACCAAAAGGAAAATGGAACAGCAGTAAAAGCAAAAAGCAAAATAGTGTGAGAGAAGAGGGAGAAAGGAGAGAGAGAGAGAAAGAGAGAAAGAGAGAGAGAGAGGCTATTGAATTGAATTGAATTGAGAGAGAGAGGGGGGGGGCAGCCTGCAGAAGTGGCAGAGGCCTCTCCAGGAAAGCATAAGTGAACTCCTGGACTCGTCAGGAAAAAAAAAAAACAGCAGAGAAGTCGAAGGCAGAAGCGAGGATTTTAAAAATCAAATATTCCTTTGATTTCACAAGTTGGAGGGAAGGCATATATTAAAAAAAGCCCCGGGCTGCTCCATATTGTAGGAGGGCTTTCTAATATGGAGGCACAATAAGGGCTTTTCTTAATATATGCCTCCACTTTAAGAAGTTCCCATATTTCCTTTTGAACTTGTGTAACAGGTTTGCTATCTAGGGAGAACTTTCATAAATAGAATCCGGTTGATATTCCGACCCTCGGAGTCCACTGAAAATCCTCTGGGTGTTAAGTGGGGAGGTGCACTTCCAACTTTACTGTTAGGTGCCACACACACACACACACACACACACACACACACACACACACACACACAAGCACACGCACACGCACACACGCACACGTACACGCACACGCACACGCACACGCACACGCACACACACACAGCTTTGTTTTCATGTGGAAAATCAATCAGATATACTGTATCCAAGTCATTTTCCTCTGATGTCTTCAGGGGGGTCTGTGTAAAATGGCGCCCTTGCTGCAGGGTCTCACCACCCCGTGTCCTCTGTGTTGTACGCTATGCATATCTAATGAAACAACACACAAACAACCGCAGAGCACAGACACTGAGCCTCCACATGTTCACATCTATCTATCTATCTATCTATATATCTATCTATCCAGCCTGCCTGCCTGCCTGCCTCCACATACCATTGATTCATGCCTCAAATCCCACATGAACTATGCGCTGGGGCACCAAAATTAACCAAACACAACTATACTCATCAAATCTATCTCTCATTCTCTCTCTTTATCTCTCTCTTTAACTCTCTCTCTTTCTCGCCCTCTCTTTCGATTCAAATATGCTTTATTGACACGACACATCATTTGCTGCAGTGCCAAAGCCTTCATATGAGTAATGATAATAATAATAAAAAAAATAAACATTTGCAAACATTACAAACATTCTTCCACTTCATCAACACACTGAACATTATATATCTCCCTGTCCTGCTTCCTCTCGCTCGGTCTATGCCTCCATCTCCGTCATCCGTTCAGTCATGTGATGAATCCTTTCCTAAACCCAGTTTGTGTGCCTAATCCATCAGCATCAACCTCTTTATTAAGCGGACACAAATCTACTCAATGGAGTTGGAGAGTTTGCCCTGTTCTTAATTATCATGAATGATGTGCTCAGGCTGCCCATCTGGAGAATGGGGGGAAAAAAGAATACAAAATTAAAAAGAGGCTCTGAAAACATGCTTGAGCGGTGCGCGACAACTGTTTGGAATTAACCGCTTCTGACACATGAGGATTCAATTAAAGTGCTCATTTTACCTAGATTCGCTCTCACATTCAGTCTCTGGGAGGTTTTCAGGCTATTTGTGGGCATTTGAAGACTTTTTTGGTGCTTATTTTTATTCCTAAACAGGCTGGGCTGGTCCCATATGCCTGCCCAACGCCTGCAGGTTCAAAGGTCAAACCCTTAGCCAGCTGCATTTTGGGTATGGGTCCGAAGCAGATGGTGAGCTTTGTGACCAGTCAGACCTGCCGAGTCCTGGGCCACCTGCCCATAATGCTTCACAGCAGAGCTTTCCTTTCACCTGGAACTGTGCTTGACAAAGTGCACGCATTCCTCTTGGTCAATTAGGGATAAGCAAATGAGCTGTGCAGACAACTTGCTTTCTGGTTTACCTGTCCCACCTGTACCCGATACTCCTTCACCATGAACGCTTAAACACATTCCAGCTGACTTGTCGGCAGTTCCTTTGTCTTGCACGCACCTGTGCTATTTTACACCTGAACTGTCCTGATCCACTGTGCGTTAATGCAGTGAATGGTGCATTCTAGCTCTCTCTCTATCTTTCTCTCTCTTTCTCTCTCTCTCTCTGTCTTTATCTCCCTCTCTCTTTTATCGCTTTCCCTCTCTCTTTCTCTCTCTCTATCTTTCTTTCATTCTCTCTCTCTCGCTCTTTCTCTACACCCTCAACAAAGAGCTCAATCTAGCCAAATCAGGATGCGCTTCCCTAGATCTGGCCTTCAGGGCTGTTACTTACATAAAGAGAGCTTTGATAATGTCCAACTTCAAAACCATCTCTGCAAATAAGCCTCGTACTGTAACATTTAAAAGAGGATGTGCGGACGAGGGTGTAATTGCTTGCAGATAGGAATGACGAGTGTTTGATAGCGTCTGACGTTCTTCCTTTTTTCCCCTTTATGGTGACACGGCACACAGAGATTTACACTCTATCTCCGGCTTGCACAATAGGAAAAAAAGGATTTCAATTTAAGACTTCAAGTAAGGAGAGACAGGCGGCAGATACGACAGCTTTGCTTTGCAGGCAAGGTTATCAACTCAAACATGAACACATTGGACAAATCAAAGCATGTCTTGGATTATTGAAGATTCTTCTGCATCCATCAGGCAACAACGTTCTGGACTCTGAGTACAATTCCTGCTTTGATACTGATATTACAGCCATCAAACAGAAGGGTCAGTAACAGGACTACATCAGTAGATAACATAAGACAAGATATCATAGCTATCTCTAAACCAGTGATGTATAGCATAGTGGCCAAATACAATGATTATTAATAATTACAATTCAAGCTATTCTCAACCCCCACTAATGAAGGTGAAGTTGAGAGATTTAGGTTGAGAGTAACAGCGTGCAGGCGCTCACTATAGTGAAGGTGTGATTTAAGTTGAACGCAACGGCTCACAAGCACTCACTGGTGAAAGAGCGAATCAATTCAATAGTACAAATACTCACTGGTGAAGTGTAAGTTCAGTAAGTTGGGCTATAAGTAATGGTGTGCGAACACACTCACTGGTGAAGTGTAAGTAGAGTAAGTTAGTAATGGTAAGCTATAAGTAATGGCGTGTGTAAACACTCACTGGTGAAGGTGATGTTGAGTAAGCTAGGCTAAGTAATCATGCGCTAACACACTCACTGGTGATGGTGATGTTGAGTAAGCTAGGCTAAGTGATCATGCGCTAACACACTCACTGGTGAAGGTGATGTTGAGTAAGCTAGGCTAAGTGATCATGCGCTAACACACTCACTGGTGAAGGTGATGTTGAGTAAGCTAGGCTAAGTGATCATGCGCTAACACACTCACTGGTGAAGGTGATGTTGAGTAAGCTAGGCCAAGTGATCATGCGCTAACACACTCACTGGTGAAGGTGATGTTGAGTAAGCTAGGCCAAGTGATCATGCGCTAACACACTCACTGGTGAAGGTGATGTTGAGTAAGCTAGGCTAAGTAATCCTGCGCTAACACACTCACTGGTGAAGGTGATGTTGAGTAAGCTAGGCCAAGTGATCATGCGCCAACACACTCACTAGTGAAGGTGATGTTGAGTAAGCTAGGCTAAGTAATCACGTGCTAACACACTCACTGGTGAAGGTGATGTTGAGTAGGCTAGGTGAGTAAGCTAGGCTAAGTAATCATGCGCTAAAACACTCAATGAGAAGGAGATGTTGAGTGAGCTGGGCTAAGTAATCATGTGCTAACACACTCACTGGTGAAGGTGATGTTGAAGCCGCGGTCAGTGTAGGTGTGGTCAGTGAGGAACTCGAGGCGCGCCACGTGGCCGCTGGTGGTGATGGGAGGCGGCAGGCCGTCGCCCGAGAACGTTCCCAGGATGGGCGACTCAGCCTTGCCGCCGTCCTTGATGGACAGGAAGTCGAACTGCTTCTCCATGCTGAGGTCGTTGAAGGCCAAGTTGATGCGGCTCTCGGGCTTGGCGATGATGAGCCAGACGCAGTGCATGTTGTTGCCGTACTCCTGAGGATAGTGAGGAGACAGCAGCACGCCGGACGGACTCGTGAAGTTGAAGAAGCAGGAGACTGCAGCGGGGGACAGAGAGAGAGAGAGAGAGAGAGAGAGAGAGAGAGAGAGAGAGAGAGAGAGAGAACACAATCATCCTCAGAAAACATACTCCATGGGAGAACTATATTCTGAGAGACAATGAACAAATTGTCTCTCAGAATAAAATCAGTTGATCTTCATTCAATCCTAAATGTAATGATCCTAAATGTATGTATATTTGACGTGCCTATGTGTAGGATATAAGTTAACAATATAAATTGCCACTGTAACACCATAATTTCCCTTACGGGCATCAATAAAGTAATCTATCTATCTAGGTGGGATAACAGGAAGCAGCATAAGTGACGGCAGTACATATATCGAGTTACCCCTCCCACTTCTGGAAAAATACAGAGATTTGCGCAAGGGGCAACGGCATTATGCCCGCCTATGGCCGGCATGAAATGACAGCTTTTCATGGGGTTTCATCAGGTCCCTTTCCACAGGTGTATTCTTTATTTTTTTTTGTATATTTTTGGGGTTGTTTTCCTTGATTTGCATAGGACAGTGAAGAGGGAGACAGGAAGCAAGTGGGAGAGAGAGAGAGATGGGGTGGGATCGGGATATGAGCGCAGGTGGGAGTCGAACCTGGGTTCCCTGTGGGCACTCGGACTCGTACGTGGGATGAGTGCTGTAATCTGTTGTGCCACAGCGACCTCCCACCCCCTCCCCTTCCACAGGTGTATCAATCAGGCTCCATGATGCAGTCTGCATTCATAATCTGCTGATTGTATACACCTGTGGACAGGGACCGGCACTCCATAACGCCGCAATCTTCCTCATGTGATCTCATTTTTGATGCTGAGAAATGCTGTTTACAAACGTAAGTTTGGGAGGAGTGTGACAGAATTTGCTACGCCTCTTTCTTCAATCAGTCAGGTTACTTATTTGCAGACAGTCTACCTGCAGCAGCTAAGTTGCAGCATCGACGTTACTCCACTAGCAATCTCGGAATGAGAACTATAAACATGTGTTGTGTGTGAGCGGTTAGCGGTGAGACACGACACTCACACACGCAGCTGGGCTTCTTGGCGGACCACTGGTTGTTCTTCTGACAGGTGATGTTCTTCTTTCCCACCAAGTCGAAGGCAGGCAGGCACTCGAAGTACAGCCGGTCGCCATGCCTGAATCCTGTCCCTTCACGCTTGCCGTAGGCTGGGATTCCGGGGTCTCCACAGCTTCCTTGTTCAATTTCTAAAAGAAAAGTAAACAGAGAGAGAGAGAGAGCGAGAGAGAGAGAGAGAGAAAGAGAAATCAATACATGTCTAAAAAGAGTTACAACTTCAAGGAGTAACAGAAGGCCGGTTGGAGGTTTTTCGAGGCTAAAAACAGTGTTCAACGCAAGTCCATTTCCCACTCGAGGAGATATTAGATCCCCTCAGATGAGAGCGAGAGAAAGAGACTGAGGAGATTAATCTAAGTGTTGAGGAGAGTCCAGACACGACGGCCGAGTTGTGACGGACGTCAGATCGTCCTGAGCACATCCAGACACTCCTGAGTCTGTCTCTCATCACCTCAGGGGAGAAGAAAGAGATAGAGAGAAGAGAGAGAGAGAGAGAGAGAGAGAGAGAGAGAGAGAGAGAGAGGATGAAGAGAGAATGGAGCTGCATTCAATGAGGAGATCTGTCATGAATGACAGCTGATGGACAGCAGATGGATTAAGATGGACAGACACAATAGCTGGTCTAGAGTTACTGTGCAGAGAGAAGAAGGACCTTTCCAGGGAGAGAGCACACACGCACACACGCACACACGCACACACACACACACTCACACACACACACACACACACACACACACACACACACACACACACACACACACACACACACACACACACACACACACACACACACACACACACACACACACAGCCAGTATACATGCATCACATCCTTGAGACAGATATCTGTGCAAAACACAAAAGGCATTTGTTGTTTTAATGTATGATTCAACATGGGAGGGAGAGCTTCCTGTAAGGCAGGTGAACATTCAGACATCTTGCTTTTAGTGACCTGGTTAGAATGAAACATCTCTGCAAACACACACTTTACACAGCTACTTCAGAGCCAGTGGGGACAGGGGGAGAGACGGTGTGTGTGTGTGTGTGTGTGTGTGTGTGTGTGTGTCTAAAACTGTCTGTGATATAAGACAAGACTCGTTAAAAGTCTGGTGTGCTCCCCAAACATATGAGTCAAAGTCTGTTGTTATCGTCTTATTCCATTTCCCCTGTCTTAGTCATCTCCCTTTTATGGAAAGCTCTACGCCCCCAAAAAACAACAGAAAGCTCCAAAAATATCAGGGTTGGAAACTTTGCCATGGCAGCGCTTGAGGACACAGCCTTGGGTAAGATATAGGCCCCAGTGGGATCCTTTTACAGACAAACTAAGACAAGCATGCGGTAGACAAAATTGCCCCTGACAAAGGCACTCATTTTCACTCCAGTAGGTTACTTCTCCCCGATATGTGCTCATCTGCAACTGAAAATCTCAAATTAGTGTGTCTGTGTGTGTGTGTGTGTGTGTGTGTGTGTGTGTGTGTGCGTCTGAAGGTCTGGTCTCATCACACACTTAACAGTTAAGCTCGAAGTGCACCTACTACTTCTACTTACATAGAAGGAGGTGTGTGGAGGTGTGTGTATGTGTGTGTATGTGTGTGTGTGTGTGTGTGTGACAAAGGGCATGCACGACCATGTGGCTCTTGACATATGACATGATGTGTCTGGGAATTTGGCCATCTGTGGAACTTGCTGTATTTGTACACTCTATTTCCAATGAGCTTTTTGGCACATCAACACATTTTTCACGCTTCTATCATTATGGTATATGAGCAAGGCAAAGCTGAAGCGTTGGCTTTGGTCCCACTGTACATTATCAGTCCTTAGATGCAAAATTCAATGAGAGACTAATTCAGTCCATTTATGAACTACTACGTGATTAATGGCAGGAGGGTTCTGCCAGGGCTTCAGCCCCGAATGTTTTGAGGGTAGCCTTGAATGTACTTTGTAAAGTTGACTAACATATATGAAAGCATTATTCCGATTGTGCATAGAAACTTTGAGATAAGATGGACCTACAGCATTTATCAAACATACAAGCAGGACAGGACAGGGCTGTCCTCCCTCTCCTTCATACAGCAGACCTAGCCTGAATGTTACTATACCATATAACATCATTTGGAATAGCTACTTACTGTAGAAAGAGAGAGGTAGAGAGACAGTGAGAGAGAGAGAAAAAAGGGGAAAAGAAAGAAAGAAAATATAAATCACGTCAAGACGGCGCCTTAGTCTTTTTCAGCCAGTTCCAGCGTTGGGCATGTCATTGTTTGCATTTTCTATTTGGCATAAGAAAGTTGTATGCTGCTCTTGTCATTTGGACTAGCCTACAAGTTTAGCTTTGTTTACTATCAGCCTGCTCTGCCCTCACTAGCATACAGTAGGCCTACAGTTCGGAGCTGGCCAAACAGTGCTGGCCTAGACTTACATTGCCTTTGCAGAATCAAATTAGTGAGTCTTAGAGGATAGACTATAAACACAGTAGTTTGTTTTTGATAGCAAACAGAAATGTCAAGATGGCAACAGGTCATTACATCTTTTACTTTTCAAAATATGATTGTCTACAATATTCAATTAATGAGGCGCGAATGAGTCTGTGTGACAGGTCACATACCTACCTTCACGGTAGCGATGCGCTACCTTGATAAAACAGTCTGTGTAGGCTAGCCTACTTGTTAGCTGTGTTTGTCTATATGTTTTCAGTTGACCTCCATATTGTTCTAAAAATCATTTGTTAACATAGTCATTCATCATACACCTCTGCCGTAATCCCGTAGTTGTTTTAATTAGTCGACATAACCATCTAACACTACGGTGATTTATTAGCCTACATGCTAGCAACCACTTTCATCGTTTAGGGCTACCGTTTACACCCATTTACTATCCACTTCACATATTCCGTTGAAATAATCACACAACACATGTCTTTATCTGTACGTTTATTTAGGTTAACATTGGTAACAATTATCATAGCGTTTATGTTTGTCTCACCGGTGTCTCGTCTTGCCGCGTTTGTGTAGCTTGACGTCTAAACTTCCGTGTCGACAGGAAGTTACCCCAAGTTTAGATATTTATTATTTTCGCTGTTTTTTATATTTTGGTTAGTGAGCGATGGCGAGTTATATTCATACTGGAAATTCCTAGCTTATTAGGAGAGTGTATTAGGCCTATGGCTGTATTAGCTTTTCTACTGTATTTAGGCTACCTAGAACACCTGTGCTTTCCCGCCGCAACGTGAACAATGACTTTTCTAAACTTCGGTGCGAACAAAGACTGCGCTATTAAATCATATGAATGTGAATGTTTGCTTGTGTAGGCCTACTGTTGTGGTTGCAGACCTGATGCATGTTAAGACTGTGGTTAAGTTAGTTATAGAAATATTGTTAAACGAGTTGATTGATTCATACACTAGGCCTATGCCGTGTAATGCACCGGGTTTAAAGCGTAGCCTAATCTATAGCCTAGGCTATTTACCGGCAAGGTAAGCGTTCTTTAAATGCGCATGTTAACAGCAATGCTTCCTAGTTGGGGAAAATAGATGCTTGATCTGTAGGTATGCTTGGGTGTGAATGTGCTTGCCTGTTCTCGGTGCTTCAGTTAGCCTACTTTCCTTGTGGCAGGGAACAAACTGGGGTGCTGGGCAAGGGAACCTTTTGTGTGCATATTTCGCGCTCGGTTTTGGGAGCGCGTATGTGGGCAGGGGTGTTCAGAGAGGTAGGCTAGCCTAGTTATAATTCGTGCTTAGTAAGGTTTCTTATGGCATTGTAGATAAATAACATGAACGTTTATTAGTAGGCCTAATGTGTATTGTCATGTGTAAACTGAAATGCTGTGGTTCTCAATGAATGGATTTATGTTATGTGGTTCAGGCCAGTGTTTTCCCAGGTAAAAAAGTAGTGTACTTAAGTGTATTAGTAATATGGTTAAAGTTCATGAAGTAGAAAACAAGTATGCTTCTTAGTTTTTGTGCTTTATTCGAAGTTTATTTAATGTATACTTTATAAAGTATACTTAGAAATATGTGTAATTAAGTTAAACTTCTGAGTCCAAAAAGAAAGTATACTAATTTCACAGTAATCAAATTCTCTTTTGATTGCACTTTGTGAAAGTGTACTTTGTTGTTAGTGTATTTTAAATTTGATAGAAGTACCATTGTTTTAAGTGTATTAAATTTGACATACTTTGAGTGGCAATTTAGTGTACTTATGGAAAGTATCATTTCTGCAAATAAACTGTTAGCATACTTTTTTAAAGTGTACTATCATCTCACTTTATTAGCAGTGTTACTTCTGTACACTTTGCATAGTACACTCTAAAATAACTGCATTTTTAGTGGTATATCGGAATACTTTCACAAAATATGTTAAATTATAACAAAATATAGTGATAATTTAATGCACTTATTTGTAATACAGAGTTAGTATATTTTTTGAAAGTGTACATTTGATTTCAACTACTTGGTGGTAATGTATCAATTTACTGTAGTCTACTAATGGAAAGTGTTTTTACATTGTTAGGCTGATTTCTGAAAGAGTAATGTGATTAAATGTTGCAGTGTGGACGAAGTAAGTTTATTTTGTACAAATAATATTTTTTTCATTTGGCTCCACATCTTGGTGAGGTAATACATACGTCTACACTATCACCACCATGTATTAATTAACACTTGATTGACAGAAAAGTCACTTTAAGAACAGTAGCCTAATTATTTTTACAGATATTGTATTTACATGTCAATTCAGTATCAGAATCTCAGTACTTGGCAGTACTCACTCTCAAAGAAATGAAATCTCACTATTGCTCATCTTAATGAATCCTTTTTCGTAGGATTTACACAATAAAATTAGGTTTCTAGGTGAAAAGGAGTCAGTTATGCGAAATGCATTCGTGTTTGGAGGAAATATGTCACTCTATGGTCGCCGTAGAAGCATTATTTCAAAACGCACAAACGAGGATCTCTTGCTGTCGCAGGTCTGCCTCTTCTCCCTCACTCGTGGATTGTAAGGTATGTATTTACTATACACACAGTGTTCTTATTTTGAGTTCGGTGTAATTTTAGGGAGTTTAGCATGACAACAAACCTGGGAAACATGATACAATTCTAACGTTAGCCTGAGATGATTAGCTGCTAGCTACTTAGCCGCCCACATGAGGTTCAGCAGATCTCATGTGGGCGGCTAAGTAGCTAACAGCTAATCATCTCAGGCTAACGTTAGAATTGTATCATGTTTCCCAGGTCAGTTTTACTCCCTGCCGAAAATAGGGGTGGTTATGCCTTGATGGGATTGTTTCATAAAACACAATTGAATGTTCATGGATGTGACCAGGTCAGGACGACTTCATGTGTTTACTGTTTCATGCAGCTAGCAGTTAACGGCTAACATAAGATAGCCGCTAGCTAGCCCCGCACAAACCCAGCCTATGTTTATGTGTTAGGCTTAGAATACTAATAGTTAGATTATTATCTGAAAAGTTTAATGTTTAAACGTAGGTGCAGGCCAGTCTGTGTTACCAAATTGTCCTTATGTGTCATGAACAATTTGCATTGTTACAGACACTAAAGTTCGTCCACAAACATTTAAAATTATTTGAATGTCCGTGTAGCAAACTACACCATCTTGCCTAGTCTCTCTGTAACGTTAATCACGTGCAGACTATCTTTGAAGGACAAGTTACACAAACGTTAGACTTGTCATTATTTTTGTATGATGTGATCAGCATTATTGTAGGCTACTTGCTCTCATTCGACTTCTATATTAAACGAGTAAAGCAAGTAAGTTTTTCATGATCATGGTAGAGGCTGCCTACTCTAAATGTTTGAGTGATTTGTTAATCACAAACAAGCCTCAATGTAATCAAATGTTTTCTTCCCAACTTTTAATTCAAATTCTAAAAGGTTTCAGTAATCTGATATTATTATAGTTTTACATGGTGTAAATTTGTTGAGTTTGATATACTTTCTCCACAGACGTGGCAGTGCAGAGTGCATGACATCAGCGTCATTGAGGTCTCTCTTACAGGAGCATTACAGGTTAGCTCATGGTTACTTTTGCGGTAGACACCCATACCTATGTGCATATTCTCATTGTCCCTGTTTATTATAAGCATGGAGTGCTCTTCATAGTCACTGAAGCAAATATCATACTTAGATCAATGTTTTCTGTATGCTAATTGCAATTCTTTCTACAAATGCTGAGTTGTTTTGTACATTCTTTCTGTCTCCTCTACCCTCGTATGGTTCAAGATGTGCAGAATTTCACACGCATTGTGCAACTGAAGTCCAAGTTCCAGGCTGTCTGCTGAGTGCCATAGGAAGGGAGGAGAAACAGGACATAAGATTAAGGAGATCATGGCTGCCATTGATCAGGTTAGTGAGAAGTTGTTTTGTGCCTCCCACTTTGAAAACCAATATTAGGCCATGAGCTACAGGGCCGTAACATGCACCTGTCAACGAAACATTTTTGACCATGCTGACATGACGAATTTGAATGTTAACATTTACATTTTTGGGATGCACTACCTGTTTCTACCCCATGAATAGATTTGCATTGAAGATCAATGTGTTCCAAAAAATCTCTCAATACATTGGAAATGCATTATATGAACCTCTACATGTGATTAAACATACATTGTCACATGCCCCACCTCTCTCTAAGTCATGAGCATTACATACAGTTAAGCCCAAAATTATTAGCCCCCCTGAAATTTTGGAACATTACTCTAAAATTCTCCCTAAATTTTTCATCCCTGATCAAATTTTAAAAATCAAACATTCGCCAGTGGTATTATGTAGAATCTGGTGCATTTTGGAGTGTTGATATATTATTAGGAATGCTTAATCTCAAATTGTGTGAAAAGTGGAGTGTTCAAAATTAATAGCCCCCATGTGATTTTTTTGCTTTTAAACGCACACGACCAACCTGTCACCTTTCAAGCCACACCTTTGCAGTTAGTTAATGTCCAGACAACACCTGAACACCCAACCAGCATTGATTGTTTCCCTAAAGACTTCAAGGAACAGGCCTACAGGCACTTGAACACCTGTCTGAGAGGGGACTGCCTTTACAGGCATACTGAAGATAAAGGAAATCTGTCTGGACCTCAGAAAGAACATCATTGAGGCCTATAATATGGAGAAAGGCTATACTGTAATTTCTAGATGCTTCACAGTCTGTAGAACAGCTGTGCAAGGCATCATTACAAAGTACAAAGAATTCCAAGTTTGTGCATAACAAACCTAAGTGTGGATGAAAATGCTAAATATCTCAATCTAGAGAGAAAAATCATCAGGGATGTTAGCAAGCAACCCTGCACATCCGCCAAAATGATAGTTGCTGACCTTGAGACCTCTGGGGTTAAAGTCTTGAGGAAGACAGTAGTGAGGGATTTTTATTGTGGAGGCCTCCAAGGTCATCGGCTGAGAAAAAACCCTTACTCCAAAAGGGGCGCTTCAAAGTCAGACTGAACTTTGCCCATGCACATTTAAAAGCTAAAAATGAGTTTTGGAAAACTGTCCTTTGGTCTGATGACATTAAACTGGAGCTGTTTGGGCACATGGATGTTGCCTATGTTTGGCAAAAAAAGGGAAGGCCTACAACCATAAAAATACAGTTCCCACAGTGAAGCATGGTGGCAGGAGCATCATGTAATGGGGCTGTTTTGCTGTCTCAGGCACAGGGAGCCTTGTTTGGGTGCATGGGATCATGAAAAAGAAAGATTATGTTGACCTTTTGAGGGATAACATCAAGACGCCTGCTCTTAGTCTAGGCTTAGGTCACCACCAGGTCCTTCAGCATGATAATAACCCAAAGCATAGTGAAGAGTGGTCTAAAACGCCCTAAAGGATACCCTAATCAAGGTGCTGGAATAGCCTACACAGAGACCAGACCTCAACCCCATTGAGAATCTGTGGCACGTGCTTAAAGCAAGAGTCCATACAAGAAAACCATGCAGTTTGAAGGAGCTGGAGCTAAAGAGTGCTTAAGAGATATGTGCCAACCTAGTAAAAGACTATTCAAAGAAGTTGTTGTCAGTTGAAGCAAAGAAAGGCTACACTATTGACTATTAATGGTCTGGGGGCTAATAATTTTGAACATGTCAATTTTTGCTTTTCTTGTCACAAATCAGAGCATGAGTAAACAATGATCATCAAACTTTGTGGGCATACTGTCTTTGCGCTTCTGTAATCATATAAACTAGGCACATTTTTGGAAATGGTCATTTTCATGTATAAACAAAGGATTATGTCTGAATTCATAAGGGGGGCTAATAATTTTGGGCTTAACTGTACATCTTATAATGCATTTCCAATGTATTGAGAGTCTTTTGAAACTCCTCTATCCATGGAGCAGTAAACAGGCATTGCATCCCAATACCCAAATCTCCAAGTTAACATTGGGGGATTGCACGGTAAAGGCATAGTAAACATTAAATTGCTTAATTTGTAAGTGTAAGTAAAGTAGTGTTCTGTTATATTTCCCTGTTTTGCAGAATCCTATCATTGGCTCGTTGAGAGTTTGCCACCTGCAAGCACTTGTTGTGTACTTAAAAGCCATGAGAAACTCAAAGGAATACCTGGTAAGTGTAAATAAATATCCCAAAAAACAGTGTAACTTCGGTGAAAATGGATCAAAGAAGTCGTGGAGACGGACAGTGTTTTTCATTTATGAAGCACTACAGAGCTTGCATCGGCGTACACTATATTGCCAAAAGTATAGTGATGTCAATACACATCCCATTCTTAATTCGTAGAGTTTAATATGATGTTGGTCCACCCTTTGCAGCTATAGCATTTTTGACCATTCATCCAGAAGCGCATTTGTGAGGTTGTACATTGATGTTGGACAAGGAGGCTCTCAGTCTCTGCTGGACAAAGGCGTCTGCTAAATAACCATAACCATAACCATAATTCATCCCAATGTGTTCTATTGGGTTGAGGTCAAGACTGTGCAGGCCAGTCAACACTAAACTCTGTCATCCATGTCTATGCGGACCTAGCGTTGTGCACTGGTGCACAGTCATGTTGGAACAGAAAGGGGCAATTCCCAAAACTGTTCCCACCAAGTTGGGAGCATGGAATTGTCCAAAATCTCTTACTGTTCCAACATGACTGTGCATCAGTGTGCAAAGCAAGGTCCATAAAGACGTGAATGATATAGTTTGGTGTGTATGAACTTGACTGGCCTGCACACAGTCCTGACCTCAACCATGACGTACGAAATTAAAATAGCTCATCATCATCACATACCCTTCACCATACCTAGAGATTGGCATGGTGTTTTTTTTTTTTTTCAGTTATTAGCTGGTTTGATGCTCATTGGGCTCAATGCCAACCCGGCTAATAGGCTAACTGAAATCATCATACCAGTCTCTAGGTATGGTGAAGGGTATGTGATGTGGGGCTATTTTAATTCCAAAGGCTGAGGATACTTTATCAGGATGCCTAGTATACTGGATCCATGAAATAAGTGGCTTTTAAAGATAGAAATCGTCCTGCCTCTATGGGAATTTAACATATGGGAGCAAATACTTATGACCCCTGTATTTTAAGGAAGAACATTTATTTATTTGCTTTACATTTCATTCACAAAGACAATTGGTGTCCTTAAAGGTTGGATATTTCCTAATTTTTTTAGTCAACTTTAGCATGGGTTCAAATACTTATCCTCGCTGTATATGCTCTATTTTCTGACACAATGTGATACTTATTTTTTGTATCATAATGTGATACTGACCCTTTTTATATTGCATCCTTGTTTTAGAGCTGCCAGGACTGGTGTCATCACTGAAAGCGGTCATAAACAACATGGCAGATTCATCTATTTCCTCCAGCCAAAGCGACTCACCACGCACTAGCAGTGAGACTTGCAGTGAGGACATGGTATTATGACTGAAGGACCTTGAACCGATCCCTCATTAGCATTGTGCAGGCCCTCCATGATTTTGTGATCTTGCACGTTCACCAATTCATGCAAATTCAGGGACTTTGCTGCATTTAGATAGATAGATAGATACTTTATTGATCCCCAAGGGGAAATTCAAGTGTGTTGCGTGTTGTAATATTCAATAAATGTGAATGGTGATGTGTAGTTATGTTCCTGTTATTGTGTTATTAGCATTATATATCCTTTGCTTGAATTATGTATTTTTGTAATTTTATTGTAATAAAGTTCCCTTTCTGAAATGAGATTTGTAATCTGTTGTAATGCACTTGAAATTAATTGTAATGTAATACACTTAAAGTGTAATATCGACATGTATGCCAAAGTATAACAATATGGGAATTAAAGTACAGATCAAATATACTTCAAAGACAGTTCTTTTCTACAATAAAATATAATAATATTGCACTGAAAGTATGTGTCTATGATGTTTAGCTTGTAATTGAACTTCACTTGAAATATGTTATCATTGTCATAGTGGGACACTTTAAATGCACTAAATATAGTACGGAAGTGCATTTGTAGATCACTTGAAATATTAAAGAGGCATACTAAATTAACATACTTTATAGTAATAATTAGTATGATAACAGTATGTACAAAATGTACTTAAACTCAACTGTAAGTTGAGCTCCAATTATTTTTTAAGTGTATTTCTATTAGAATGGTCATACAATGTAATTGTACTGTAAGTATGCTTAATTGCTCATTTTAATTAGTGTACTTCAGTGCACTTGAAGTTTGTAAATAGTTGTTCCAATTTAGCATACCCTACACACTTGAAGTATAGTGAAGTTTGTATTACGATGAACTTAATACATACTTTAATATACTTAAATATACTTGGATTTGACGAAAAAAGTACACACTGTACTTATTACACTCTGAAAAAGTATATTTTCAATAGTTTTTTTTTTTACCTGGGTTATATGGTGTCTGCATAGCCCAGACAGGAGATAAGATTCCTCCTCAGGTGTGAGAGGTCCTGCTACAAAGACCTCTGAGGTAGGCTAGAGTTAGACTAGGGGGCACTGTCCCAGTTTTTGTTTTTCTTTGTGTATCAGTGTTTTGTTTGTCTTTTTGCATCACCTGCCGGCAGCTTACATAGCCTACAGTAGGCCTATAATAAAGAAAATTCCTTTGTGGATAAAGACTGCTGCATTTGTCCATCATTCAGCTCTGACCAATCCACCCGCTCGGGCACGCATCCTTACAACACCCCTGCATTGTTTTCTATAGCCTATTGGTATGTGCCAAATTGAGTGGTGTTTCTTAGGCCTATTTATACTGTGTCTCACAGTCAGAGTCATTTGGGAGAGCAGCAAGTGACAGGACATGGGTCCTACAATGTGCTCTCAGTGACTTGCTTAAGGTCAATTTTATTGTCAGCTTCATGTATAGTATTATGCTTTTTGACTATCATGTACATTTTTATTTCATTTATCGAAAGTATTTATTTTCTTTTTCTTTAATTTCATTATATTTAGGCTATTGCCAATATGGCCTTATTTGGGAAAGGACAATACAATCCCATCTTACCACTTAGGACTCGTCTCCTTCTGAGTGTGAACCACCTTGCTCAAGTCGCACATCCACATCTACCCTTAACAGGCTGGAGTAGGTGCATTGATTTATCAAAAGTGATCAGCAAGGGCAGGCAGTAGGCTATGGGAATTATGAGACTCGTTTAGACTCCATAGGCTAAGTCCCGAATGTTTTCAACTGCTAGCGATGCCCCTGATTATTAGGTAAGACTATGGCTGTTTAAGAAACACTTTGAAGTAAATGGAAAAGTAGGAAGAAAAAATAATAACTCAAGTAAAGTGCATATTACTCCTCATGTAGGCCTATCAGTGTTTCCCATATATTGACTTATTTGTGGCGGCCCACCACAATATCAACACTGACCACCACACAATGATTTTATGTTGTACTACTTAAACTAGATGAACTCCTTTCATTGTAGAGCTATGCACACCTTTGTGCAGCCTCTCTGTTCCTCAACAAACATGCATGCACGTTAAAGAATGCATTCTAGACAAATAGAATTCAATTCTGTGGGAAACACTGCCTATGTTTAAGTACTGTACTGAGGTGTTTCTACTGAGTTACTTTACATCACTGCCAAAACTATAGGTACTGCACTGAAGTGTTTCTACTGAGTTACTTTACATCACTGCCAAAACACATGGATGACAATATGTGTCCCTTTTGTGGCACCTTATTGGTTTGATTTTAAAAGGTTTGGTCAGAAGCACAAATTTGGCTAGCCCTCCAGATCATGCTAACTGCAGGACCATCGAGCTTTCCCCTCCAACAATGCTGGATGACGTGACACCACTGCCACCCACAGCAGTGACATGACAAGAAAGGCAACACACACACACACACACACACACACACACACACACACACACACACACACACACACACACACACACACACACATCAATTACACTGAGCCGGTTTGGACTAATAAATCACAATCAACTAGGCGCACTGCACAGTTGTTTGTGTGTGTGTGTGTGTGTGTGTGTGTGTGTGTGTGTGTGTGTGTGTGTGTGTGTGTGTGTGTGTGTGATTTTTCAAACATGCTATTATCATATCCCCAGTTGATACTCCAGCACCCCCCACACTCACACACACACTCCTCCTTGCTCTCTTTCACTCTGTCAGGAGATTGGGTCTGTGATAGACGCACCTGTTCGGAGACCTTCGCTGACATGTGTGGATTCCGAGCGGAGTGGCATCTGTTATTTGGCCATTTAAACTCCACTCTGATTGATCCCTTCCAAACAAACCATCACTCCACTCGCTCAGTCACTCACCCACCCTCTCTCCCTCTGCTCAGCGGTAAAGTGCATATTGGACAAACCATCGCTCTACTCTTCTCTCTCTTCTCGCTCCTCTCTCTCTCTCTCTCTCTCTCTCTCTCTCTCTCTCTCTCTCTCTCTCTCTCTCTCTCTCTCTCTCTGAAGATTGGATGCGGCTTCCTAGTGGGGATCCCTAATAAGCCAGGATGGGCAAAACAAGACCCAACCCCTAGGCTCAATACGCAGGAGCAACGCCTCAGAGACAAGTGTTGCGCCCCCTACAGGTCTGACAGAGCCTATGCACCGACACTGCACACCTGGTTGAACTGGTTGATGTCTCACACCTGTCTTTACTTGTATCTACTGCAAACACACACACACACACACACACACACACACACACACACACGCGCACACGCGCGGCTACTAAGTTGCTAAACATCACATCAGCAGCAATTCAAACAACGGGATCCATAATTTATGCATCCCGGCACAGAGTATCTAATTCAACTAGGTCTCCTCTTCCCTTTGGGTGTCTACGCTTAGAATACCTACAGAAAGAAGAAAGAGTGGAAATGTGGGAGAGAGAGAGAGTGAGAGAGAGAGAGAGAAGTAGAATGAGACAGAAAGAAAGAGAGACAGAGACAGCCAGAGTGAGAGAGGACGACAACACAGCAAAGACAGAGAACACACATCTAGTGTGTGTCTGCATCCTTCTCCGTGAGATAGCAGGAGATAGAAGGAGGTGTGCGTGTGTGTGTGTCTCTGTGTGTGTGTGTGTGTGTGTGTGTGTGTGTGTGTACGTACTCATGTCGCCAGCGGCGAGACCGCAGTCTCCTCTCCTCCCTGTCCCTCTGTCCCTGAGGGTGTGAACGGAGCCTCAGGATGTGTGTGTGTGTGTGTGTGTGTGTGTGTGTGTGTGTGTTAGTCGGGACGTGCTGCAGCATGAATAAGGCACAGCCAGTAATGGCCTGTTTGTTGTCTGTTTAGCGTGACGTGCTCACTGGAGCATCTCCTCTGCTCAGAGACCCATTACCGTCAACACAACACCACCACCACGGATATAGGCAGCACACACACACACACACACACACACACAACACCACCACCACGGATATAGACGCAGCTCAACATATTATGATGGCTCCTATCTGCGCCCCGTGTGTGTGTGTGTGTGTGTGTGTGTGTGTGAGAGAGAGAGAGAGAGAGAGAGAGAGTCGTTATGCATGTGTTTGTATAAGAAAGTGTGTACAGACATCCATGAAGGATGTGTATTTATGCGTATTTATATGTATCTCTCTGTTTATGTATTTATGTGTATCTCTGTGTTCATGTGTGTATGTATGTGTGTGTGTGTGTGTGTGTGTGTGTGTGTGTGTGTGTGTGTGTGTGTTGGAGAGAGAGTTTTGTTTTATGCATGTGTTTGTATGTGTGTGTGTCTATGGGGGGTGGGTGTTGGTGGGTAGAAAATCAAAAGGAACTACTGTCTTCATTAAGTGGCTCTTATTGTTTTAATTAAGTTAGAGAGGCAGTGGAGCAACCTACCCCTCTCTCTCTCACACACACACACACACACACACACACACACACACTCCTCTTTCTGCAGAGAAAACACTTGTCTGTATGTGAGGGCTCACAGGCATAGTGGCATCAGCTCGACAGCACTGACTCCTTACAGATCGCAAACAGGGAGGTGTGTGTGTGTGCGTGTGTCTGTGTTTGTGCTTGTGTGTGTGTGTGTGTGTGTGTGTGACTCCTTCCAGCGCCTACACAGGGAGGTGTTTTGTTTCCTTCCTCTGACGGAGTTGAAGGGGGCTAACACACTGATGTTTAGAGCGCTCCTGCTTTCAACTGGGTCATGGGAGAGAGAGAGAGAGGGATAGAGAGAGAAGGAGAGAAAGAGAGAGAGAGTTTTGTTTCTTTCAAAAGACAAATTACCCACACACGAATGCTTAGAGACACACACAGTTTGTATTAACACAAAGACACATATAGTAAGCACACACAGAGACACACACACACACACACACACACACACACACACACACACACACACACACACACACACACACACACGTCATCACCCTGAAGCTTTAGCAAAAAGAGAGTGCTCCCTAAGTGTAGCCATCAGCATGCTACAAGTACTAAACACAGTGTGCGTGTGTGTGTGTGTGTGTGTGTCTTAGGGAAAAAAGAGAGAAAACAAAATGGGAAAAAACAGACAGTGGAGATGACAGGAAAGAAAGAAAGGAAAAAACAAGAAAAAGGGGGGCTGTTCCATCCACATTTCCCCTCATCTCCATCACTTGTTATGCAGCAATTAGGCCCAATCAGAGGAGTCGTTCTTCAGCATTCTCCCAATCAGAGGAGTCGTTCTTCAGCGCTGTGAAATGTGTCATTCTCCCAATCACAGGGGGCACAGCATGACACACAAACTACCGTCTGGCAACAAAGGAAGGAGGAGCGCCATCTTCTGAGTTAAACACCAACAAAGACGAGAAAATCACCTGAACAAAGTGTTGGGGGGTAGAATCCCCAAAAGCACTGTATCCACCAAAAGGAAGGTGGTGGTGGTGG
>NC_085017.1:5560795-5563295 GCF_963854185.1 Sardina pilchardus
GGGCTGCCTGAATTACTGTACCATCATAAGCTGGGTAAACCAGCTGAAGGTATGTTTTCACAAGAGTTTTGCTTGTCTAGCTGGTCAACCATCATAGGGTGGTCAAACAAGCTGGTTGACAAGCTGGTTAACCAGCAAACCATCTTATGCTGGTGAGGTGTTTTTTTTTTCCAGCAGGGATATAAAGTTTAATTGATTTTATTGGTATACACATGGGGTGATACTGATGTGGTGCCAGCACCCAGACCAAAGCAGTGGTTGGCCCTTTGAGAGCTGTATGGCAATGCAGGCTGCAGTGAGATGGCCGGTGTTTGACGCAGTGGTGTCAAATGCCATGACCTGGTCAATGCAGCACCAGTCCTGCAGCAACTTGCATGTCAACCGGGCAATGATCATTGGGCATGACTCATTGGTCTGCTTCTAATACGCCAGGATACCAAGCAGTTTCAGCCTCTCTGTATCTCCAACTTCCACTGTACAGTAGGATGCTCCTCCAACTGGCACACATTGCTGAGCATCGGTGTTAACTTGCTGTCCCAGTGTAGGTTGCACAATGGAGTTGGTATGGTTAGCAAACTGTTGCTAGTTAACGTTAGCTAGATGTAATGAGCACCAAATACCTATAAATATGACTTAAATGACTTGTGATAAATAAGTATACAAAGACACAACTAAAGATATGATAGTAGTAATGTAATAATAAGCTATAATAATGAGCTATAGCATTTTTTACCTCAGGTCGCCATGGCGACCATTGAGAACCACAGCCACTTTATCCACCAAAAACAGATGTGTGGTGGCACCCCTAAATCATCATGTACTGGAAAAATATTTTGCATGTGTTGTTTCTACCTATATTGGAACACTATTAGCACCCAGCCATATCAAAATTCAAAAATGTTATTTTTTGATGCACCCTAGTGTACAGCAGTGTGGAGTGGGAAGAACTTTTCTTTCTTTTTTTTTTTGGCAGGTGAGGTAAAACACTTGCTTGAGGTTGTCTAGCGCACCGCTCAACCCACTGCAACAGCAACTTGACACCACAAACACAGAATTCTACTCCATCGCCGTCGCTGTCTCTCCAGGCAGCTGCCCAAGAAGCCAGTCGTCTGTGACACAGCAGCCCAAAATGCAGTCGCAGCCTAGCATATCAGCCTTGCATAGCTATGCAACTTAATGTTTTGGTATATCTATGTAAAATAGTGGCCTAGCATAGCAGTCTGTCCTAATGTTGTTGCTTAAAATAGTGGTCTAGCATAGCTGCTTCACATGGTTGACACAGTGCCTTAGAGTATTAGCTTAACGATAGCGTTCTTGTGCTCATTAAATATAATAGTGCTGCCAAACATAGAGAGGTGCTGGCTTGTGTAAAACATTAGCATACCATAGCAGTCCAACATAGCTCCCTAGCCTAGGCTATCGTGTTGTGCTGGAACAGTGCCCTTGTTCAATGGTCAAACATTAGTTGACCAACATAGCAGCATAGAATAATGGCCACTTGGCCACACAGTAGGGGTCATCCATATGTTCCCTGGTTTTCCCCAAAAGGGTGCTATGTTCCCCGGTCACAATACATACCTGAGAACATACTGTAGCACCCTTTTTGGGAAAAGCGGGAAACATAGGACCGTTTTTGTAATAAAAAATGTTCCCCAGTCCCATACAAAGTGGAGAACTTTCTGTAGGACCCGGGGAACATAGGTACGCTCCCACAACATAGCTGTCCAAAAATCCTTTTTTTTATATTAAGTAAGTAAGTAAGTAAATTGAAATTATAAAGCACATTTACGCACAGCATAAGTCCAAAGTGCTGTACAGTGAATAACTAAAAAGACACATAATACAAAAAAAATATTTGACCAATAGTCATCATTATATCTTGCTGACATTGCTCATTCCTTCACAGTATACAAGCCAAGTGTACAACAAACTGTGTGCTGACCATAAGATGCACTATACACTATAAATAAAAGTAAAAAAAATAAAGTAATACAAATAAAATTACTGTATGTGTTTACATTGCGTAAATATGGTGTGCAAATATGGTATAACATGGTTTGGGTACAGTGATCATATTTTTGCTTTCATGCTATGTATATTTTCTATTGAATTCATTAAGTAGTCATAGCCTTAAGCTACAAGTAGATTCCCCTTGCAGTTGGTAAGGTCCAATTAGGCTTTATTGGGACAATTTCACCTGATGCTTTGACCAGTTTCAGAGGCGCCTCGTTCTGTTTTGGGTTTTGGGGAGAGTGAGTGAGGGTAGGCACTAAGTTGCTCTGAGGCTATTTTGCTGCAGCGGTTTGCCGCTGTGCTTTTTATTAAAAGCTGAAAGTATTCTGAATGGTATTTTGGATGTTCTGATTTGTTTTTGAACTTCTGAGTTAAATATAAATAAGCTGTTACATATTTTCACATTTTTTCCACCACCACCACCTAAGTCTGGCAAGCCTACATCACATCACAATGGTGGCCACTCTACTGTAGTTCACACACACAC
>NC_085017.1:5575795-5588295 GCF_963854185.1 Sardina pilchardus
TAATGACAGACTGCTCACTCACATGCACATATACACACACACACACACACACACATACACACACACACCTGCCTCACTTTGAATATATTGTTCTGGGTGGCTTTGGTGTGTGTGCGCTCGTGTGTGTGTGTGTGTGTGTGTGCGTGTGTGTGCTATAATGGCCGGCTATGCTGTGGTGCAGCGTGGAGGACTTACACACTGATATCTTGCTGTGGTTGTCCTTGCTGGGCAGCATCTTGACTCCTCTGGACTTCAGCTCGGTCATCTTCTTCACTGTGGGAGAGAGGAGGGGAGGAGGAGGAGGTGAGGAGGAGGAACAGCGTGAACGTGCGCCGACCAATCAAAGAACAGACCACTGACCCCACAGGGCCAGGTGTACAGTCCAACACAGCGTGCTAACAACACAGTAACCTACTGGACATACGTATGACTTCCCCTGCAGGGCAAGATATATAGTCCAACACAGCGTGTTACAACACACTAACCTCCTGGACATATGTACGACTTACCCTGCAGGGCAAGATATATGGTTCAACACAGCAGGCGTACAGCACACTGCAACACACAGTATCTTCTGATATGTGGCCAACCGGGAGTTGTTGCTTTGAGCATAATCATTTAGTCCCTGTGACTTCCTTTAAGGGCCGTTCACACCAAGAACGATAACTTTAACGATATCTATAGCCATAACGATAAAACGTTCACGCTGACCAGTGATAAAAAAAAAGTCTCTCCTCATGTTAATAACGTGAGATGGATCAAATGTGATGGGTTCTGATTGGCTGTTAAGCTTTTCATCGTTCTCAAAATCGCCCTGAAAATGACCCCCAACGATATCGTTCTTCATGTCGTTATTGCTATAGTTTATGTGTGAACGTCGTCATTCATATTACTGTAACAAGAGCAATATATTCTAAAGCTATTGTGATAGTTATCGCTCTTGGTGTGAATGTCCCTTTAGTCTGGACAGTGGACAATCATCACCAGTGGTGTAAGTCCAGCTTCAGAGAGTAAAAATCATGTAATTTACACCAACCATTCTGATTCAAATTGGCACAACTCTTCAGCTACCCAGGAAATCCAGAGATCTCTCGAAAGCACAATTTGAATTTGCTCAGCGAATAATGATGCTCTTTACCCATGCCATTGGAGTCGAGCGGCACCAATCACATCTGTGTATCTGATATAGGCGGGTCAGAGGCGATGACAACAGTGCTGTGTGTGTGTGTGTGTGTGTGTGTGTGTGTGTGTGTGTGTGTGTGTGTGTGTGTGTGTGTGTGTGTGTGTGTGTGTGTGTGTGTGTGTGTGTGTGTGTGTGTGTGTGTGTGTGTGTGTGTGTGTGTGTGATGATGATGATTGAGAAATGTCCAGAGCAGTGGTGTAGGGTTCCCTCAAAGAACTCAACCTCAAAGAGTGTGTGTGTGTCTGCTCCCCTGAGACACTGTCCCCAGACATGACACACACACACACACACACACACATACACTCCTTTCACAGCTTGCACAACTAACCTGCACCATGTTTAATTCAGTACAGCCTCTCTTGAGCCTGCATTACTGTGAGAACATTAAATGATCTCTCTCTTCCTCCCTCTCTCTCTCTCTCACACACTTTCTCTCTCTCTCTCTGTGTCTTTCTCTCTCTCTCTCTGTATGTCTGTCTGTCTGTCTTTCTCTCTCTCTCTCTCTCTCTCTCTCTCTCTGTGTCTGGGGCTGTGTTGTGACAGCAGGGATGGGAGGAAGATGCCATTTGGCATGGTGAATTTCACTTATTGAATTCAGTCCAAGTGCATTAAACACTTCCTGTTACGAGTTGGACGAATTCAATTGATTCTGCACAGCTTCTCTGCTCCTGCTTTTGTCTCTGTCTCTATTTCTGTCTCTCTCACTATCTCTCTCTCTCTCTTTCTCTCTCTCTCTCACACACACACACACACAAACAGACAGATGCACACACACACACAAACAAACACCATGTACCGTCAAGGTCGTACAGTACAATAACAATAAAACTAATAAAATATTAGTTAAGCCCAAGGTGATTGTCGGCACTTTGTTCATAAATAAAATAAAATAAAATATAAATATCCATAAAATAGCAATGTTCCGGGAATACATTTCTCTACTCAGTTCCAACTACTCTTTGTGTCTTTGTTTTTCCTCTGCATTTGATGCAGGGCATTAACTTAACATTAACTTTGCTGCCATTAAAACAATGGCGAAAGTACAGGCTGTTCAAAGTTACCAATCTGGAGGTTGTCTCCTCAAACACACACACAGACAAAGACACACACACACACACACACCACACCACACACACACACACACACACACACACACACACACACACACACACACACACACACACACACACACACACACACACACACACACACACACACACACACACTTCCATTTAAGAGCTCCAAATAGTATGCTTTAAGATGAAAGAGAAAACACAATTGGTACAATTTGGTGTGCCGTTTCCAAATCCTGGCGCATAATGCTGGAGAGCACCTGATTAAGTTATCACGGCATAAAGCTGCTTCATCTCCAGCATTTGATAAGGAACGGCTTAATCTCCATCCAGCCGAGCGTTTTACACTCACACAGGGATCCCATTTCAATCTGCACTATTCAATTAAACTGGATTCACTCCATTGTTAAATTTCCAGTAAAATACCGACCTTGTTAGAATAGAGCCGCGTGTTATATTGCGTTTTATTCCGCTGAGACTTTGTGCTGTTCTATAATTTGATTTTGATCCAATCCTACACATCGACTTAAAGATGAACTCTGGCTTCCCTCAGCTCAGATAAGCCTGATCACCAGGCTAATGGTCTATCTATACGCATTCCATAGGATGTGAGATGGTTGATAGATAGTCTAGATAGACCTGCAGCGTCTTCGCTCAGAGGAAGTCTGCTATCCTACACAGAACACACTCTCTATCCTACACAGAACACACACACACACACTCTTTATCCTACACAGAACACACTCTTTACCCTACACAGATCACACTCTTTAGCATGTAGTAACATTAACGTTTATGAGACGTTAGCAGCAATCTCTGATCTGGTCTTGATGTAGCCCTGATCTGTCTGTGATGTGACTGATGTGGCCCTCTTCTGGCCTTGTTGTGGCTCTGACCTGGCCCTGATGTGGCCCTACTGTGGCTCTGATGTGAACCTAATATGGCCCTTATATGGCCCTGATGTGGCTCTGATCTGGCCCCTGTCTGGGCTTGATTAAAAGCAGGATCAGGCTTGATCAGCATGATGTGTTTTACGACACAAGACTGTTCTCCTTGTCTGCCCTGATGTGGCCCTGACGTGGCCCTGACGTGGCCCTGATGTGGCCCTGATGTGGCTGTGTGCAGGGGCTGTGCAGAGTCTGTGTGGGGGAGTAGAGCAGGGCCCTATTCTTCACAGCACAGCAGCTCTTGAGCGCTGTCCAATCCTATCCCATCCTGCTAACAACACAAAGACAGATGAGCCTAAGTGACTTACTGTGTTTAGAGCCGCTGCTCGCTGGATATTAGCCATTTCAGAGCATTACGCTTTAAAGTGGTGGTGGTGGTGGTGTGTGTGTGTGTGTGTGTGTGTGTGTGTGTGTGTGTGTGCATGTGTCTGTGTGTGATACAGAAGGAGGGTGTAACAGGAAATTTAATTAAGAGCTTAAAGCCCACATCACTATCAAAGCCCATATCCACCACCCTCCCCCCCTCACACACACACACACGAACACACACACACACGCGCACACACAATTACACTCTCTGATTTCCTAAAACCGTGATTTGTTTATCGCAACCTGTAATCCTATCTTGCTTCTCCCCTGATCTCTTTAGGGAGACGGGGGGGCCGGGAAGAAGGTGAGATTCCCGCTGATTCCGGATCAGTCTGCGGCAGCGGAGCAACTAATCCCTTTTTTTCCGGCTCATCTCCTGCCTGAGCCGACCTCTGACCTGCGGACAGTGATGAGATGGCTCGTGGCCGAGGATGGGTGGAGTTGGAAGAGGAGGGGGGGGGCCCTGCAGTAGAACTCAGCACCGGCTACAAAGGTACATCTGCATTACATTTTTTTACTGTTTTTACTGTATTAAATATGTATTAGATCATTGTTTTAGTCCATTCTATTTAATGGGAAGAGAGGTAGACGGCTGAGTTCATACAAAACACACACACACACACACACACACACACACACACACACACACACACACACACACACACACACACACACACACACACACACACACACAGAGACACACACACTTTTTTTCGATGTTTACTGATTGACTGTTTGACTTGAATTCTACACTTTGTGCACATATCAAGCTAATATGGGAATGTTAGCATATGTTACATGCTAGTGAATCCATTGTTTGCTGGGCTTACATATGTAACTTTACTGCTACAGATTAACCTTGTAAGGGCCACTTTGATTGCATCTATTCATCTATTCGTTCATTCAGGCATTCAATCACCTGTTAACTGCTCTCATTCATTCATTCATTCATTCATTCATTCACATGTTCAATGTTCTTTCTGCCATTCATTCATTTACATGTGTACTGCTCTTTCTTTCATTCATTCATTCATTCATTCATTCATTTGCATGTGCACTGCTCTTTCTTTCTTTCTTTCTTGCATTCATTCATTCATTCATCCACATGTGCACTGATCTTACTTTCATTCATTCATTCATTCATTCACCTGTTCACTGCTCATTCATTCATTCATTCATTCATTTATTCATGATTGATTTATTGATTCAGTGATTCAGTGATTCAGTGATTCATTGATTCATTGATTCATGACTCATTCTCACCTTGATACTGAGCACTGAAGCCCCTCAGTTTGTGGTTGCCATCCGTTGTGAAGTGGATTCTCAACCAGTTCTTGCTGCTGATGATGGGGGAGGGCAGGTTCGGCCCTGTAAACCTGAAACAAATCAGAAAAAAAACATAAAAACGTTACTTTTCAATACACACTGCTGATGATAGGGGAGGACAAGTTCGGCCCTGTAATCCTGAGAACAAATCAGAAAAAACTAAAATAAAATTACATTACATGAACATAAAACACTTTTCAATACACACTGGAATTACCACGCATCAAACACACATCACAAACTCAAGAGAATCTCATAACACTGATTTCCGCTCACTATATTATCAATCAGCCCCCCATCAGTCTAACAATCGGAAATTGAGACCTTGAATTCTCACAAAAGCTTTGAAAATAACTCCCTTTATTATTTGCAAAGGCGGAAGGAAATAAATAGGGGTTGACAGAGTGTACATGATTATAAAAACAGAGAGATGGAAGACAAACATATTCAATAACGATATGCAAAAAAACAACCTCTGACAATTGCAATTACATTATTTGTCTGTTTCATCAACATAATGACACACAAGGTTATGTTTTGAGCTGCGTTGCTAACCAGTGTTGTTGGCCACTGAAAGACAGACACACACACACACACACACACACACATACACACACACACACACACACTGAAATTTATCCTGGAGAGCTTCGGCAGGCAACTTGTCGTGACCATCCAATCAGAAGATTCGGAATGCTGTCAGATACTGTCTGGCCAAACTATCGGAAAATTGCTACACGTCTCATCACCTTCTCTGTCCAGTTGAAAACCCTGACCCCATCCACAACACACACACACACACACACACACACACACACACACACACACACACACACACACACACACACACACACACACACACACACACACACACACACACACACATGCTACCTATGACCTCATCTTCGCTTTTGCTGAGGAAGCATTTCTGTTGCTCTTAAAACTAAAATCAATCAGCCACTCCCATTCTCTATGAATCTCTTTGGCTGTGACCTCCCCCACAACCCCCATAAAACTGATGCATTGTGGGATTCAGAGTTCAAGGCTGCAGCAGGAGAGAAAGGAAGGCTCACAAATGTTTATCAGTGAGGGAAAAAAAAGGAAGAAAAAAAAGTTATGCTTGGTTTAATCAATTACAATGTCAAAAGCTGTTATTTTTATTTAATTAGTCCAGCCATCATCTAAACCAGCCTACAAGGGAGCGTAGCCTCGGCGCATGACAGAGGATCCACACAGGGTGTAAATAAAGGCGTGAGCGGTGGGCGTTCAGCCAGAAACACGTCCAGCAGAGGAGAAAGAGATGACAGTAATCTGTGGAAAGCTGTCCAGCAAAGCTGGTCTTGCGTGGGCTAAAGCCCAGGTTGGCAGGATGAGTCGAATTAGTTGTTATTATTACTAAGACAATGCTGGGCTGGTCTGCGATTAATGTTCACAGTGGAGGCCTTATAGCAGTGTAGCCGACGCTAAGCTCTTAAGCCGGCGCGAGTGCAGTCAACGAGCTGACAGCAAGACCGAGGCTCTCTGTGTACCAAATGTCAGATTTGGCACAAAGAGGCAATTTACAAAAGGTTGGTAAGGAAGTGGAGAGAGACAGACAAACACACACACACACACACACACACACACTCACACAGAAAGCACAGCGAGAGATAGAGAGAGAGAGAGAGAGCACAGCGAGAGAGAGAGAGAGAGAGAGAGAGAGAGAGAGGGGGGGGGGGGTGTAATGATGTGAATATTAAAATGTTTCCAAGGCAAAAAAAAAAAAAAAGGTTCATAATGACGTTTCTCCTCAGAGGCAGAAGGCATCCAGTCACTGTCAAACCTAGCACTGCACTGATCAAAAACCTGTTCGAAACGCGATGCTAACTGCCACAGACAGACCTGAGATCAGTGTCTAGAGCTAACGCAGCACACGTTGGAGACAGCGAGCCTGCAGGCTGTCACACAGCTTCTTCACATATGTTAGCTTCACAAGCAGGGCCTCATTACCGAGACAGAGAGAGACGGATAGAGAGAGAGAGGGGGAGAGAGAGAGAGAGAGAGAGATAAAACTACTCAATGAAGATTTAGCCAGGCGCTGTTTGACTGACATCATGTCGACAGACACAGCTGCTGGGAACGTTGTGCTGTGAGCGTTGACTACATTTCATTCCTCTGCAGACAACTGTGGCGTTTTGACTGTCCCGTACATGAGGCTCACACTGTGGAATCAAACTCACACACCTGCAGCATCTTGAGGGATGACAGACCAAAGACAAATCACCTTCACACAATTTGGACGGGACTTCAACAATATTTTTTTGGGACAGCACATTTGTGGTAAAGCCAGCGGGCGCCATCTTTAACACCATCTGTAGCATTTCTGTCCACAGGCACAGAGAACTAGCCTGGCTAACACCACAGTGCTTTTCAAAGTGATTGAGAATGGGTCTGGAGACCCTCCATTCACTTGTGATTTCCTAGGGGCTAGCCAAGTGAAATCTAGCTTAAACTGGCACATTAAACTCTTACCCAGTACTTTCCGGCAGTTTAGCAAAAGCATATTTCTTGTAAATGAAGGTTTTAAATGTTAAATGCTCAATCCCCCCCAAAATACATGTCCATATAGTACAACGCTTACGGTTATTCAAATAATAAAAAATTGGGAGCAACATTTTTGGTTGCAGCGGACTTTCTTTTGATTTAGTACTTGCCTTTTTGCCCTGCTCCCATTATTCAAATTGGATGTGCGTGCTTGGATTGCACTTTCATGCATATAGTACAACTCTGACATCATCAGAACAGCCACTGGTTGTGATGGACAGGGCTGCTAAACAGTCCTCTGTCTGTTATCATGCAAAAGCCCGCCACATGGCATACTGTAAGTGATTGTGATTGGTTCCTGTGTTTATGATTTGGAAACCGGTCTCGATGGGAGGGTCACCAGAAGGACCTGCAGATCAAACTCAAATCTGTGAACAGATTCGTCTGGGTCCACCACAGAGGTGGAAAACTCCTGATTCAGAACGTAAATGCCTAATCATACAGTACTGTATATTGGCTCTACCTGTGCACTTCACACAGGTGATGTAATCAATTAGCTGCTCTACCTGGCTAATTAGAATCAGCTGGTTGAATTGAGTGGTTGGCAGTGGCACAGATACAGTATGTGGCAGGACTTTTAACTTTCTGAAGTTGGACTTCTCCACCTCTGGATACACCAGAATATAGAGTTAGCACTGAACCTGCTCTGGTATAGGGCTCAGTGATCAGTGAGAATGATGCAGCAGAAGTGGAGAGAGAGGAAGATATCATACTGTATGTGTGTGTGTGTGTTGTGTGTGTGTGTGTATGAGAGAAAGAGATCATGATCGTCAAAGCCATCTGTGTGACGCGAATAGCATCTGAATAGAGTCACAGCTAATTTCACTCACTCCCTTTCATCGCTGTGGCCTGTGACGACTTTATGTTCAGGCTGGTGTGTGTGTGTGTGTGTGTGTGTGTGTGTGTGTGTGTGTGTGCGTATGAGAGTAAGAGTTTATTTCCAGTTTACTGTACTGTAGTACCTCCTTCCTGTAGTTCTCCTGACTGTAACACAGTGGGAGGTACAGTAACATCACCATCATCATCATCATCTTCAATATTGTCATCTTCCTCGCCCTCGCTGCTGGTACGCGGTGTGGACCTGTTGCCAGGCGCCAGGCTGCCGCACGGGGGGCCAATCATGAAGAATAAAGTGTTCCCATGGCGACGCTGCCGCAGCAGAAGGCTGTCAGCACGAGACTCCACTAATGTGGCGGGGAGCCACAAAGGACCATTCCTGTGTGTGTGTGTGTGTGTGTGTGTGGGTGTGTGTGTGTGTGTGTGTGTGTGTGTGTGGGTGTGTGTGTGTGTGTGTGTGTGTGTGTGTGTGTGCGCGCGCCTGTGAAGGGCCATTCCGGTACACATTATGGGGAATCTGGCTTGTTAGCTAAAGCAGGCTTGCGTCTCCCTGGGGGAGGTACAGTTAGCATGACGCAGCAAATAGGCCCCCTCGGGAACATTAACAATAGGCCCCTCTACACACTGCCACTCTACTGCAGCAGTCTGCAGCATTCAACACACACACACACGCACGCATGCACACCACGCACGCACACACACACACACACACACACACACACACACACACACACACACACACACACACACACACACACACACATACACACATACACACACATTAACTCCAGGCCCCTCTGTGTGTGTCAGAATGTATGCATGTGTGTGTGTGTGTGTGTGTGTTGGTATGGGTCTATTTATGCAGGTTAGTCTGTGTGTGTGTGTGTGTGTGTGTGTGTGTGTGTGTGTGTGTGTGTGTGTGTGTGTGTGTGTGTGTGTGTGTGTGTGTGTGTGTGTGTGTGTGTGTAAGGTGTCTTGGGGTGACAGTGTGGCGTTGAGAGGACTCTAACTGACAGGAAGTGTAAGAGTGAGTGATGGGGTCGCCGTAGAGACGGTGTGGGCAGAGGCATATATGAGACAGGAAGACGTATAGCTCAGCCTATAGCCCAGCTCCCCCTCGCCTCATGATCACATAAAGACCACTCACTCATATATACAAGAGGGCAAAGGTCAACTCCACAACAATCACACAATCCCATTCTTCTTTCACTCTCTCTCTCTCTATTTTATATCCCTTCTTCCTTTCTATCCCCTCTCTCTATCTCTCTATTGTTCTACTATCTCTCTCTATCTCTCTCTCTCTCTTTTTTTTTTCTATTCTCTCTCTCTCTCACTCTTTTAATTTTTCTATTCTCTCTCTCTCTCTCTCCCTCCCTCCCTCACTAGCGTGTGTTCTCCACTACATGTGTAAAAGCTTTCACAGCATAACAGATGACCAGGGATACTGTGACAACAAGACTAATGCCTTTCAGAGAATCAATCACGCGCAGCTCCGCCTTTACTGAAATTAGTTTTCTTCTGCGCGCCGTTTTCACATATTTATTTATTTCATTATGACCAGAAGACCATTACCTCGCCTTACCGACACACGCACGCGTGCACACACACACACACACACACACACACACACACACACACACACACACACACACACACACACACACACACACACACAGCCTTCCTACCATTTCTCCTGTCAGAATAATGGAGGCATTTTACTGCTCTGACACCTTGTCCTGTGGCGTTAGTGTTGATTTACAATGGAGACGTGCAGACACACGAAGACACACACTTTAGTGCTGATTGCACCTTTATCAGCGCCTGGACCCCTCCAAGCGTCCGAGACCATCATCGGGGGCCAGGGATGGTCACTGACACTGAGGGTCAGTTCTGTGGCCAGAGGACGGAGTTGAGAGCTTCTGACCCCGTCTGCTAGCCTTTTCGCTAAAAATACAACCAATCATCTCCTTTATTTTTGAGGAAATTGGACCCCCAACTATCTCCACGCCTTCAGCGCAAAAATCAGAAAGAGTGAAAAAGTTCACAAAGAGGGCAGAAGCAGCTAATCACCTTCAGCTGAAGTACCTGTATTGAGGAGACTTCTCAAGTCTGATGGCTTTACTTCAGGAATCAGGCCTCAGTGACCTGAGCAAAGTCACTTCCTGTTTCATTGGGCAGAGTCAGAGCCATAAAGATATGATAATGGCCAGGTTTCCCACATTCTAAGAATGTTCTAAGAATACTCCTAAGAAGTTCTTAGCACTTAAGAGCTTCTTAACGAATCTGGGAAACCCGGCCATTGTCTCTCTAGGGCTCTGGGTAAAGTAACCTCTGCATTGTTGTTCAATAATAAAACAAAAGATGCACATACCATAGGATTAGGACAAGAACCCTGCTTACGCATAATAATGCTGCGCCCTCTAGAGGTGTCGTGGGCCTAATTCAGTGAAGGGCCAATGAAGGAAGGTGCCTGCTTAATACCAGCAAAGATCCTTAAATTCAATCCTTAAATTCATCCTTTTTCAACCGTCTCTGATACCAGAGAAATTGTTTTTATTAGTGATTTGTGATTTGTTGGTGATTTTGTTTATTGACGGTAAATAGCCTGGGTTGTAGATTGGCTGCTGTGTGAAATTCCATTCATCTAGCACAAGGAAATTAACATCTATCCAGCACACTGTGAAATAGCGCACGTCTGTACATACACACAGTTCTGACTGCATTCACATAATGCAGAGTATGGGGAACGGTGATGATTGCCAAGTCAACTGTCTCCAGTTTGTTCATCTTAGCCAAACAATTTTATTTCTAATTAGAAAAGGAGAGTGAAGAGGCAGTAAGCCATGCATTGGCTGTGTGTGTGTGTGTGTGTGTGTGTGTGTGTGTGTGTGTGTGTGTGACAGCTGCAGAGGTCTTGATGAAGCCATTGAATGCCCCCCCCCCCCCCCACCCCATAATTACCACTCAAAGTCAATGTGTTCTGCTCGTCTTTCCGAAAGCGACTCACAATGTTTCTGCGAATCGAAAAAGCAAGCGCATTGTGATATCCCATTAAATGTAGCTAAACTCCCTTAGCTTCCATTCACTTGTATTGGGATTCATATTTAATTGAAATTTTACACAAACAAGCAGGATGAAAACATCCTCTAGTGCTCCCTGAATGGAGGAATTAGACGCGGTAATGGAAAAGACTGACACTGGCCAAAAATAGAAACACTTATTCCTTCAACCTCCTTCATTTCAGCCCCATCCATTTAGTCATAGATACAGAAGACAGTTTGATGTCCAACACAAGTCTTTTCACACACACACACACACACACACACACTGAGCACACACACGCACACACACACGAGCGCGCACACACACATGCGAACACACACACACACACACACACACACACACACACACACACACTTACACACACACACACAGATAACAGCTGGACAACAGTAGGCCGGATATATGTATCCTCGGCCTCCACGCTTGACCCAACGCTATATCTGAGCTGACTGGTCATGGAGGTTATTGTGTAAATACGAGCGTTGTGAGTGTGACCGGAACATTGCATGGAGTTGCCTCAGCGTGAGAGGAGACGCACACACACACACACACACACACACACACACATACACACACCTCAGTGTGAGAGGAGACGGGCGAACTGTGTACACCACCCCCCCCCCCCCCCCCCCCCCCCCCCTCTCCAAACACACACACACACACACTTCAGTGTGAGAGGAGACGGGCGAAGTGTGTACACAAGTCGGAGGAAAGACACAAACAAACAAGTAAACAAAAAAAAGAGCAAGCTGTTTGTGGACAGCCGTCTAGCAGCCAGAGCAGCTCAAAGGCTTCCCCAAAGCCTCTCACTGGCACTAAGTCAGTGTTTCTTAACTGGTGGATCGGGACCCAAAAAAGGGGCGCGGAACCATTCTGGGTGGGTCACGGAGCTTTTATTCAAAATGCTGCCTTATCAGATCTAATATTGTACCTTTATTTAACAGGCTATTCGTAGCCAATGTCAGTCATTGCCATGGACATGCAATGTTTATGTAACTGGTCATGTTAGACATCATTTTAGAGGTAAACGTAAATGTAATGCCAAACATCTGCATGTTCCAGACAAGTAGGTCTACAGGCACTCTGTATGTTACCATGTAGCTCACCATATCCGTTGGC
>NC_085017.1:5603295-5608295 GCF_963854185.1 Sardina pilchardus
TTGTCATACTCGCAGGCACGCAGGAATGGCGATATTCAAGATGGCAGCGCCCATAAAGTTCGCGCTGGATTAGTGTATACTGAAACCTCTCACACACTATACTGAAACCTCTCACAAACTATACTGAAACCTCTCACACACCATACTGAAACCTCTCACACGCACAAGTGAAACGCTCTCATACACACATGTGAAACCTCTCACTAGTGAACTGCTTTCATATGTGTATGTGTGAGTGTTTCAGTTGTTTGTATGAGAGCATTTCAGTAGAGTGTGTGAGTGGATTTCATATGTGTGTGTGAGAGCATTTCATATGTGTGTGTGAGAGGATTTCATATGTGTGTGTGAGAGCATTTCACTTAAACAGGAAGGTGTTTTCGTTAAACAGGAAGAGCGTCATTGGGTGCATCCAATAGACGACTCCGGCACTGGATTTGTCTATGTTGATGAGTCGTCGCTAACGTTTAACGTGATACGCGGGCTCAGGGGCGTGCAGAGACCTTTGAAGGGGCAGGGGCTCAAATTTTAAAAAAGGGCACATGGAACAAAATTTTCAAAAAACTGCATTCTTTTCCTGTCTTTAGTGGGCATCTTTGCACTGCAGAATATAATATAATGTTTTATAGAACATAATGCATACGAAAGCTAGAAAAGAAAGATTGAATGGTGTAAAAACTGGAACTTAAGTTTTACATTCCCTAGCCTATAAAGCTTTAATTAATACTTGCGTTGATTTGATTTTGATTTACAGATAATAAAATTTCAAAAAGCATACTATACAAATTCTTACATTTTGACTGTATCTCATCACAGCAAGCTGACAGCTCGACGTGACTTTCATGTTTGTGTAGGCCTGACTGCCCTGAAAATGGCAATTTAAGAATGCATGTAGTCGGACTTTGGAGCTGAGCAATTTACAGAAATAGGTGGTGTGTGCCTTACAGAAATAAATGGCAATTTCTATTTAGTGATGAAAAATTGTGTTTTGACACTTTCTGTGCTCCATATTTGTGACACGAGCTGATCTGACCTGACTTGTTTGCGTGGTAGCACACATGACGTGCACACATGATGATTCTCTATAATAACTTTTTACTACATTGCAATGAACAAAGTAAAGGCATAAAAGTGTTTATTTGTCAAACAAATTTGGATGCAATATGAGTCTCGGTCACCTGCGGTTATGGGTCAAGAAAAAATATTTGTAATGATATTCGGGTCATGTTTGGTCGGGTCGGTTAAATTAAATATGCCGTTAATTTTTTGTCATTTATATCGTAGGCCTACACGTAATTGTCTTAAGAAAAGACAGACATCATTTGCAGCACCCCCGATAAAACGCGATTCTATCCCCCACATTTTGTCACGAACATGTAGAAATGCTGGGAGTCAATTGACGTTGAAAGCTGGGTGCATGCACCAAGCCAGTTGTTGTTTCTGCGTAGACAGACCCTCTGCTACACTTGACATGCAGTTATGTTCTGTTCTCAGAGCTATGCTTTCTCTATGATCTGCAGCTTTTCTCGAACTGCAGCTGGCCTCGTCGACAGAGAATTAGGCTACTGAGCAGCGAAGTTTCCGATGCGATGCGTGCTTCCCAAGTCTGATCATTTGAAGCAAGATCGAATGGTATGGAACCATGGACAGGAAGAAAAATAAACTAAAAGTTTACCAAATCAGGAAATACTTCTTAATTTAATGTCATCAAGGCATATAGCCTACATTTGGTATGAGCATGCAATGTGTGCGTCCTTACGCAACTTATAAAGTGGTTAGTTGGAAAGCCCCACGTCTGCTCTTTCGTGCAATAAAGGTTTCATCTCGCTGCAATTTATAATCGCGGAGAAATGTAACAGAGAGGTGTGTTTTTGACACACTCAATCGAGCTCTATGGGGTTTGGTTTTTATTTTGGTCCATTGATGAAGTCGTTAATAAAGAGTTTCTTAATAATATTCTATGCCAGCTTGGGAGAGCTTCAATTAGGCATTAATATGAGGAACGGCTGAAACAGAATTCGTAGGAAAATCCTTAATTATTTTCAATGTTGAGTCAAATAGCCTAATTTTTGGATGAATGCTGACACGGAACATAAAAAGGTAGATTAAATGCATTTTTCCCAAATGCTGAGCAATCACGTGATTGCTCGGGATTTGGGAAACATGCATTTAGTCTACCTTTTTTCTGGTGCTTATGTAGGTGTTACACAGGGGCAGGCTGTGTAATAACGGCGGGTGAACGTATATATTTTGTTCCATATCTGTATTTTCCCTCTGTTGTTGTAACAGCCAAACACACAACAGGTTCTTCCCGACATCGTAAGCCAAAAAACGAAGGGGGGGAAAAGACGATTTGTTCAACTCCACAGGTAGGCCTAGCTATCATAAACGTTAGCGCCGACTCGTCAACATAGACAAATCCAGTGCCGGATTCGTCAATTGGATGCACCCAATGACGCTCTTCCTGTTCAACTGAAATACCTTCCTGTTCAACTGAAATGGCTTCCTGTTCAACTGAAATGGCTTCCTGTTCAACTGAAATCCTCTCACACACACATATGAAATCCTCTCACACATACATATGAAATCCTCTCACACACACATATGAAATCCTCTCACACATACATATGAAATCCTCTCACACACACATATGAAATCCTCTCACACATACATATGAAATCCTCTCACGCACACTACTGAAATCCTCTCATACAAACAACTGAAACGCTCACACATACACATGAAACCAGTTGTGTCTGAAAGCAGTTCACTAGTGTGAATGAGAGGTTTCAGTATGGTGTATGAGAGGTTTCACGTGTGTGTATGAAAGTGTTTCAGTTGTGTATATGAGAGCGTTTCACTTGTGAGTGTGAGAGGTTTCAGTATGGTGTGTGAGAGGTTTCAGTATAGTGTGTGAGAGGTTTCAGTATGGTGTACGAGAGGCTTCACATGTGTGTATGAAAGCGTTTCAGTTGTGTATATGAGAGCGTTTCACTTGTGCGTGCGAGAGGTTTCAGTATAGTGTGTGAGAGGTTTCAGTATAGTGTATGAGAGGTTTCACATGTGTGTATGAAAGCGTTTCAGGTGTGTGTATATGAGAGCGTTTCACTTGTGCGTGTGAGAAGTTTCAGTATGGCATGTGAGAGGTTTCACTTGTGCGTGTGAGAGGTTTCAGTATGGTGTGTGAGAGGTTTCACTTGTGCGTGTGAGAGGTTTCAGTATGGTGTGTGAGAGGTTTCAGTATAGTGTATGAGAGGTTTCACATGTGTTTATGAAAGCGTTTCAGGTGTGTATATGAGAGCATTTCACTTGTGCGTGTGAGAGGTTTCAGTATGGTGTGTGAGAGGTTTCAGTATGGTGTGTGAGAGGTTTCAGTATAGTGCGTGAGAGGTTTCAGTATAGTGTGCGAGAGGTTTCAGTATAGTGTGTGAGAGGTTTCAGTATAGTGTATGAGAGGTTTCACATGTGTTTATGAGAGCGTTTCAGGTGTGTATATGAGAGCATTTCACTTGTGCGTGTGAGAGGTTTCAGTATGGTGTGTGAGAGGTTTCAGTATAGTGCGTGAGAGGTTTCAGTATAGTGTGCGAGAGGTTTCAGTATAGTGTGTGAGAGGTAATTCTGAATAATGTCCTAAACGGCCCCTCATATGTTTGTGTGGGGTAGCAGAGAAACAAGAAGTCAGAAAGGTACTGTACAATATATATACAGTGCCTATAGAAAGTCATCATAACCTTTTGAAATAGTTACTTTTTTTGTCTTACAGCCTAAAATCAAAACCCATTTAAAAAAAAATCTTTTCCAGTTTTATTAACAAATTTAGCTGTACAACATCAAAATAATGAAAAAAAAGTAAACAGTTCTGAAAATTAATAAAAAATGAAAAACTAGAATAACAGGGTTGGAAAAGTCATCATACCCCTGACTTAATACTTTGTAAAGCTTCCTTTTGCTTTCATTACAGCCATCAATCTGTTTGAATATGTCTCTATTATAGCTTTGCACACCTAGATAGGGGAATATTTGCCCAATTTTCCGTACAGAAATGTTAAAATTTAGTCAAATTCTATAGGGAATGGCGATGGACTGCTCTCTTCAAGTCAATCCACTATTTTCTATAGGATTTAAGTCAGGGCTCTGACTTTGCCACTCAAGGATATTCACCATCCTATCCTTAAGCCACTGCTTTGTTCTTTTGGCAGTATGTTTAGGATTATTGTCGTGTTGGAAGGCGAATGACCTCCCCATCCTCAGCTGTCTAGGAGAGGGACGCAGGTTTTCCTTAAGAATGTGGGTGTACTTGGCAGCATCCATTTTCCCTTCTATCCTGACCAATTGCCCAGTTCCCGCTGAAAAGAAACATCCCCACAACATAATGTTGCCCCCACCATGCTTCACACTAGGTATGGTGTGTTTTGGGTGGTGTACTGTGTTGGTTTTCGCCAAACATTGCGCTTGGAGTTCAGTGCAAAAACACATCTGGAATATTCTGCTACCATGTGGAAAAAGCTTATATGGTCAGATGAGACTAAGATCGAACTTTTTGGAGACTAAGATTGAAGTTTTTGGACTGAGCTCCAGGCGCTAACCAAACACAGTATACACACCCAAAACACACCATACCTACTGTGAAGCATGGTGGGGGCAACATTATGTTTTGGGGATGTTTCTCTTCAGCGGGGACTGGGCAATTGGTCAGGATAGAAGGGAAAACGGATGCTGCCAAGTACACCAAAATTCTTGAGGAAAACCTGCGTCCCTCTCCTAAACAGCTGAGGATGGGGAGGTCATTCGCCTTCCAACACGACAAAAATCCTAAACATACTGCCAAAAGAACAAAGCAGTGGCTTAAGGATAGGATGGTGAATATCCTTGAGTGGCAAAGTCAGAGTCCTGACTTAAATCCTATAGAAAATATGTGGATTGACTTGAAGAGAGCAGTCCATCGCCATTCCCTACAGAATTTGACTAAATTTTAACAATTCTGCACAGAAAATTGCCCCTGT
>NC_085017.1:5610795-5615795 GCF_963854185.1 Sardina pilchardus
GGAGGGCTGCGGAGAGACATTAACCTGCTTTGGTACACAGCTGAGGCTTGTCCTCTGCCATGCTAACATGCTAGCGTGCTAACAGGTACCATACATCACACAGCTCTTCCAGCTGTCAGGCCCGCAGGCTCCACACAGCGCACGGGGAAGAGAGAGAGAGAGAGAGGAGGAGAGAGAGAGAGAGGGAGGAGGAGGAGAGAGAGAGAGGGAGAGATGGAGAGAGAGAGAGAGATGGAGAGAGCGAGAAGGGAAGAGAGGGAGAAATTTGGAGGGACAGAGAGAGAAGGAGAGAGAGAGAGGGAGATGGGCAGGTGTGTCCTCAGAGACATTGAAGGAAAGAAAACAATGCCTTTTTGAGACAAACACACACACACATGCACACACTCACTTACTTACATAAATATGTAAATAAACGCACCCACCCACCCATACACAAACTCACAGACACATAATGCATCCGTGCACACACAATCACACAAATAAACACACAGACTGTGTCATCTAACACAACAATTCCAAACTTCTGCTGCCTCAATATTTACATTTCAATTAGTACAAACACCATCCCAGGAAATAATAATAAAAAAAAAAAACACATAAATAAATAAATAAACAGGATCGAATAGCTGGAAATAATATAATATTTCTAAGTCTTTACATGGCTTAGATGCCACACAAAGCAGAGCTTTTCTAGCAGAGCCATGATCCTTAATCCACAAGCAATTTATGCTTTGATGGTGGCACAGGGCTGGATGAAATGTTTTTTTTTACGCAGGGTGACAGCGAGTCTGAATGGAAACACTTCTGAATGTGCCGGGCTAGCGTTAGCTTTAGCGACGCAAAGGCGAGAAGATGCATTCCTTTCATGAGATCTCAGTTCTTTTCCTCACAGAATGCAAAGCCTGCAGTCAAAAGCCGCCCCGCCACTCCTCCTTCTTGCAAATTAAATTTTGTACAAAACCACCCCAAAAAAAGGAAACACTGAAATCCATTCAGCAGCCTGTTTTTGAACATCAACTCACTGCTGACATTTCACCCTCGCGTTAATAAAATGTTCAGCGCCGTTTTGCTCTCTAACAAAAGCACAGTTTGCATAACAACTGACACTAATCTTAGGTAAACAGAAACCAAGAAACGCGCCATGAACGAAGCCTGAACCCTGAAGTTTAATGGCTCAAAATCAGCTCAGTATAATAGGCAGTGTGGGACTCTCTCTCTCTCACACACACTCTCTCTCTCTCTCTCTCTCTCTCTCTCTCTCTCTCTCTCTCTCTCTCTCTCTCTCTCTCTCTCTCTCTCTCTCTCACACACACACACACACACACACACACACACACACACACACAAACATACACACATGTGTTGGAAATAACACATTGATGTGTTTAAGTAAGGGCAACACTGTTTGTGTTATTTTCAACGCAAGGTGTGTTATTTTCAACACATATTGTGTAACAAATAGCAAAAGCAATGTGTTGGAAACAACGCAAAGTTTGTTGTCCTTACCTACATACATCAATGTGTTATTTCCAACACATCCTGATTGAGAGTGTGATTGCAAGCATGTGGGGCAACACACACACACACACACACACACACACACACACACACACACACACACGCACACACGCACACACACATTAAGTAACCCTGCCCTCCACCCTCCCTCTAACCCCTCACTAGCCCCCTAATCAGACTACAGCTCTGCCAGGGGAGAAGTGTGTATCCTACTAGGATGCAGGTGGAGTGATTACCGTGTGAGTGTGTGTGTGTGTGTGTGTGTGTGTGTGTGTGTGTGTGTGTGTGTGTGTGTGTGTGTGTGTGTGTGTGTGTGTGTGTGTGTGTGTGTAATTTTCACTTCAGTGTGACGACTTCATTCCCACTTCCTATCGTTCCTATCATTATATCACCACTAGAAACCTGGGGTTCACCTTGTGTGAGACATGGGCATTGGATTGCTGTCATGTGAGATGGTATGGGGGTTTAAGTTTGTTATTGTGGAAGATGGTATGGGGGTTTAAGTTTGTTGTCATGCGAGATGTTATGGGGGTTTAAGATCGTTCTTGCGGACAACGTTATGGGGGTTTAAGATCAGTCATAGAAGACAGTATGGGGATTTGAGATCGTTGTCATGGAAGACAGTATGGGGATTTGAGATCGTTGTCATGGAAGACAGTATGGGGTTTAAGATCATTGTCATGTAAGACAGTATGGGGTTTAAGATCATTGTCATGGAAGACAGTATGGGGTTTAAGACAGTATGGGGTTTAAGACGGTATGGGGTTTAAGACGAAGATGGTATGGGGTTTAAGACGAAGATGGTATGGGGTTTAAGGCGGTATGGGGTTTAAGACGAAGATGGTATGGGGTTTAAGACGAAGATGGTATGGGGTTTAAGGCGGTATGGGGTTTAAGACGAAGATGGTATGGGGTTTAAGACGAAGATGGTATGGGGTTTAAGGCAGTATGGGGTTAAGGACGGTATGGGGTTTAAGATGGCATGGGCTACCCTACGCTGCAGTGCAGCTCCGTGCCCATGTATGGCCTGCTCCCACAGGCCGTCTGCAGTACTCAGGTGCGGAGGTTCAGGGGGCATAACGGCGGGCATGAATCCCACTCAGCGCTGTGCCAACTTTATATTCATATGCAGCACTGGAGGTCGCGACCCACAACTGATACGGCCGAGGTAATACAAGTTGGGCCTGCTGAAGTTTCCACATTCATTAGGAAACACACAACTCAGCTAGACAAAGTCAAATGATGTCAGACGATAGGCCAACCCTATAAGAGAGGCACTTTACACACAGAGATTTAACACACAGGACAAACTCAGCCAACCATGACGGTCATAGCTGCAGAGAACAAAATAATAGAAACTAAAGTATATGATGCGCACATATTAACAAAAGCTTAACACTGGAAGCAATTGGCAGCATTGCATTATATTTTGCAGGAAGTGTTGTCTCCAAATGGCAAGAGAAACAGCAATTCCTTGTTCTCTATCTAACCACCATTTTGCATTCTTGACATCCACTTTGATATACATTTTGAAACCCCTTTATCTTTCATATGATACAAGGTAATGATGTAGGTGTGTGTGTGTGTGTGTGTGTGTGTGTGTGTGTGTGTGTGTGTGTGTGTGTGTGTGTGTGTGTGTGTGTGCATGCGCGCGTGTGTGTGTGCGTGCTTTTGTGTTTGTGTGTGTGTGTGTGTGTGTGTGTGTGTGTGTGTTCGGTTGTGTGTGCGTGTGTGTGTGTGTTTGTGAGTGCATGAGTTGGATGCTGCTCTCCGAGGACCTGTGTACATATTTTTCTTGGCGAGTAATGAAAGCGGCCATCTCTAAACGGGCCATTGACCTACTGCTAGGGTCTGGCCTCAGTCCTACTGGCCCGCAGCTAATGGAGGGACGATGGATGGAGGAGGAGAGGCGAAGAGGGTTTCTCTTTCTCTCTCTCTATCTATCTATCTCTACAACAGGGAGAGAGAGAGAAAGAGAGAGTGGGAGATGGAGAGGAGAGAGAGAAAGAGAGAGGTAGAGGAGAGGGAGAGAGAGGAAGAGGAGAGTGAGAGAGGTTAGAAGAAAATGCAAAGAGAGAGGGAAGGGATAAGAAAAGTCAAACTGAAAGAGGGAAGCAATGGAGAGAGAGTGAGAGTGAGAGAGAGAAAGAGAGAGAGAGCGAGAGAGAGAGAGAGAGAGAGAGAGAGAGGTGCAGCGGAAGAGAGCAGGAGAGAGAGATGTGCCAGACCACACAAGGTCATATCTATTTCCATTATCTTTTTATTGGATTTTACTGCCGGAAATAATTTCTTTTGTGGGCCTCTGATGTGGAACTTCTATTTTGTGTGGGCGTCGGAGTGGGTGTGTTTTTGCCCCTCTATTTTTAGATTCCACTCCATCACTGAAGATTCCACGCTAGAGCCGAGCTCATTCTGAACTGTGTGTGTGTGTGTCAGGCTGCGGCTTAGCTGAGAGATTTCAACACGTTGTCTCATGATAGTCCAGCACTCGCTCAGAGCAGGCTGCGGAATATCTTTACATTCTTAGAAAAAGGGTTCTTGGAACCATGCAAGCTTTAAAGAACCCTTGAGGGTTCCTTAGAATGACCTTTCAAAATGGTGTAGAGAACCATTTAGGGGTGCCAGATGTAAAGTATGGTTTTTGGTTCTAAATATCCTGAACTGAATCCACAGTGACAGCGGCACTGCGTTTATTGTTATAACTTTGTTATAATAGTGGAGAGTTTAGCAGATTGCAAATTTTTGCAAATTTGCATTGAATAAGTGTTTTTTTTTTGTTGTTGTTGTTTTTCTCAAATCACCTTACCTAGCCTAATTACACACAAACACACACACACACACACACACACACACATACACACACACACACACACACACACACACACACACACACACACACACACACTAATGAAACAGCTGGTGTGTCATCAGTATGTGCTGAAATGTTTCCCAATGACCCTGCTGACCAACAGCAACAGTGGCTGAGCCCTCTGTGGGAGCAGTAGGGAAAGTAGAATTAGAATGAAGAGTAGAACACAGAACAGACCCACAGTTCTACAGTACAGTCTCATGTGTCCAGATGAATTCATCTCAGAGCTATGTTGTTCCATCACAGGCTAATGAATACAATCTGCCTGCCAGGGAAGGAGTTGTCTTTTCACCCAAGATGCACAGCTCTTCAGGGAGACTTTAGCTAATGGAACATGGCCATGTAAAGGTATGCTGATATGCCCCAGCGCTGGATAATATGATTGACAGATGGCATTTTAATGATCCGCCTACATCTTAAGTGCAGGTTTTCGAGCAGTCATTGGAGATTGCATCTTTTATCTGCACAAAAGTGATGCAGTGATGGAGTGGGTGTGTTGGATAAACGGGGAGATTCACACGGCAGACATGTTGGGAAAACAGCAAACTCCAAGAACCCAGGAGCGGAGTCAAAGAGATTCAATTTCAGTTTACGGCGAGGCGGACAAACAGAA
>NC_085017.1:5647935-5657935 GCF_963854185.1 Sardina pilchardus
AAAGGCCAAGAAAAAGGAGGGGGGAAAGAAAAGACAATATGTAAATGTATCTTTGTACATATATCTGGAGAAGGGAATACACCAGTAAAGATGCAATATTAGGCCTATAAATTGATCTAAATTGGATTTTTAAGAAATAGACACTTGTAGACACTTGCCTAATTAATTACCTTAAAACAAACAAACAAAAAACTAATAACAGTCTTCCTTGACAAATCACAACCTCAGAGACAAATAAAGGTACACATGAATTAATGAATCAATGAATGAATAGGTTATCTGTGCATAGCAGGTCTTATCATTTCTAAATACGTCTTGTGTCCATTTCCCCTCCTCCCACTCGCCTACGTTCAAAGACAATATCAACTCTCCCCTCCATGCCTGCGAGAGGCAGTGTTGCATCATGTATAGTCGGCTCCCGCTTACTGCAATGCGGCAGGAGAAGAAGAAACGGAAGTCAGACGTTTGTTGTACGAAGCACACGGCGAGCACGCTGCCGCTGTCTGATGAACGGATTTACTCTTGATTTTAAGGTAATGTATCCCACTTCAGACATAATTTGTAATAGAAAATTACAATATTATCAGTATTTAGGTTTTCATCACGATGTCGCTGTAACGTCAGATATTTGCTATACGGCGTCGGCACCGAATTCATCCTATGCCTACTACTGCAAGCATTAACTTAACCTAGTGAAATGATCTCACGTTAGTTTAAAATTATTTAATTAACTGATCTCTTGAAAGCATATCCTTACATACACTATCGCTAGAATGTTGTTAATATTAATGCATAAGCTTATAGCCAATTACTGTGTTTTGGGACATTGGCGGGCTGGCTATGATTAGCAAGCATTAACCTTTCAAATGAATAGCATTGTATCGTTTATGGTTCTTCTGAGGTTAAATAACTTTTGCAAGTCGGCGCCCATATAGATTTTTCGGTATTATTTATGAAATAGTTTAAAATAGTTGCTCATCTACTCTCTGGCTGTCTGTTGTGTTGTTGAGCATCCTACAACTATTTGACAAGCATGTGGATACTGGCTACGGGGAAATGTCAAACCACGCGTTCCAGCGTCTAGTTCAGCACTTACTCCACAGTCTTGCTGATTTACACTTCTCATCTGTAGGCTATTACACTCTACTAATTTAATATATGAAAGATATAGGCTGACTGTATTCAATGTAAGCCTACACATTATTGATTTTATTTTGAATTCAAACACATTTCATGTTTAACCTGTCTATTTAGCTCCAGCTATGATTAGGCCTATGTTTCCAAACCATTTAATGCAGTGTAGTTTATTTTAAGTTATTTTAAAACCATATTAACACGTTTATCTGTGTTCAGCTCCAGATATGACCGAGTTTGGCGGATGGCATCATCACCTGTCAGGATGGTCTCAGGGTTCACAATGAGTGGTGGCGGAGGCCTTGGTATAAGTGGTCCAACCCCAGCCTGGGCGGGGTATTTGGGAAAAGTCAGTTCAACTTGGTTCTCTCCAAAAGCTGTCTCGTGTGCAAAGCTCCGATCACAATATTAGCATTATTTTGTTTTTATTAGTTTGAGTTTGTATTACTTTCATTACAGCAATTTGGCCCGAAATAAACACATAATTCAGAAAGTAGTATCCACTTAAAAGGAAATCATTGTTTTCAAAAGGTCAAAGTTGAATATTCTGATGCTGCTGCTTGTTGATGCTACTGATACAACATGTAGACCTAGTGAAAGTTGTTATGTAATGTATGAATATTAAGTGGCAAAATGGGACCCAGAGTGTACTAAGTGTGAAAGACACACAGCTGCTCAGAAGTGGCTGATGACTCTTTCACACTAATGGGTATCCTTATTGTCTGCTTTTGTGCTATTTACATACATGATATTCCTACATCTCACTGTGTGGTCTGTGTCCTGAGCTGCATGCTATATATATATAAATGTCTTGTTGATGGCTTCTTGTGTATTCACCAATGAACTTCTCCAGTCCCAGGACAAGGACAAGTCTGTCCCAGCAGAGACATGCCCCTGGTGCGAAGCAAAGGGACTGACCGTCACTCTACGGAGCTATCTCATCAACCACGAGGAGAGCATTCGTCTCTGCCCCACCCCTACGGTAAATGGACTACATTTAAATGCATTTACATTTAAATATTGGCTTCTGCGAGCACACAAAGTGCTTTACATATCATGCCTCACATTCACCCATTCACACACTGATGGCGGAGCCTGCCATGCAAGGCACCAACCTGCTCATCGGGAGCACTGGGGTTAGGTGTCTTGCTCAAGGACACTGCCGCCACGGTAGCTATCTGACCATGTGATGACCTGAGGGTGCATTCAAATGTGCAAACATTTGCAAACAGTTTTCCATTAGCTTCCGTTAGTTTTCGGAAAATGTTTGCGAACAATCGCAAACAGTCTGAGGGGGTAGTTCTCCACGAACATACTGTGGAACTGGACGCGAGGTTGACAAAGGCAACAATGCAATTGCCATTAGGCTGGAATGTTAGCACCAAATCGTTCAAATTGATCTGTTCAAAGAAAACATGTTTGCCACTGTTTGCGAAATTGTAATGCACCTCTGGGCTGCTTCCTCCTTCTTCAGCTTATGTGTTCTGTAGTGTTTATTTTCCATCATAAATAGCTGCAGAAGTGAATCTGGTTTTAGTCTGGAAGGTTGATTAACATGCTATGATTGTAACACTTTCTCTTCCACTCTCTCTTTTTTTTATGTGTGTGCTGCGACGTACATGGGTGCGCTCTTGCAGTGTATTTTCCCCCTGGTCAGCCGACCCCTGGACGCTGTGTTGGCCAGCCTGTCCTCCACCCCTGCGTCCACCACACCTGACCAGCTCCACTCCGGCCTGACCACATCTGCCCCGGAGAGCCCCCCGTTTCTGCCCCCGTCTGCCAAACGCCCCCGAACCGAAGAGCCCATCCAGGCCTGCCCTGTGGACACCGATGGCACCATACACCCTGACCCATCCTCGCCGGCTGAGGACGCCATTTCAGAGCCGAACGCCACGACCGAAGATGAAGGAGCGTCCTCGACGAGGGGCGAAGACAGTGACCGTGAGATGGTGTGCGCTTCCCCCGAGGAGGAGAACGCAGAACCGGAGGAGATGGAGGCCGCTCTAGAACCCCATCCTCCCGTCTCCACCACACAGGAGGAACACTCCGAGACTCTTTGTTCCGAGGAGCCTGCGGCGGAGGTGGCGGCGGAACCGGCGGAACCCTCCGCGTTGCCTGCGGAGGAATGTGCCGGCGCCGGTGGTTCTGGCTCGCCTCAGAGCGGGAGTAATTGGAGTTGGCTGAATTCCCTGCTGCTGGCGCTAGCTCAGTGTCGGACCCTCAGGCTGTTGTCCTTGGGTCGGCAGGAGCGACGCTCCCGCGGGAGGAAGCGCAAGACTCCCAATCAGGATGCGTCACCTGTGCTGGATCTGTGTGCGCGATACGAGGCTGCCTCCGAACACCAGATGGATAGAGGTTTGTGTGGGATTATAATCACATTTGATTATCCAACATTATTGGATGATATATCTGTTATTGTTTCATCCATCATACATTAGACAAGATGGTTGGAAATCAATACATCTGAATTAATAAAGAATTGAGGAGTCTTTTTGTCGATATTCATGGCTTTACGTGCCTATTCATTTTCCAGAAGGCAACAGTCTCCGAGACGCAGAGAAAAGGTTGACTGATCTCCGATCGTCTACCCTCCAGCTGCTGCAGCATCCCCTTCAACTGAAGCGTGGTAAGCACCAGTGACACCATTTCATCCTCATTGCTTTGCATCTGCGCTCTGCTCTGTTCGCCTCTGACAAGTGTTCCCCCTTCTTCTCGGTACCGCTTCAGAACGCATGCGGCGGCCAGTGGAGGTTCCTTCTCTGGCTCTTCCAGTCCTGCTGGAGCTGGACATTCAGGCTAAAGAGCTCTTCCAGCACACGGTCCAGTGGGAAAGCCAGTGTCTGACCTGCGACTGCAGCTCAAGCAGCAGGTGAGTGAGTGCCCACTGTCCAGCCTCTAGCAAGGGCTTAGTGCCACGGCCAGGCGAGCCGCTCAGGAACTCTGGATGTTTTTCTAATCCTCACAGGAAATGAATAAAAATGGGCATCTAGTCATTTCCTTAAAGAAGAAATTCTGGCTACATCGGAAATAGATCATTATGTTGTGTAATATATTGCCGTCTTTGTAATCCCCCCCCCCCCCACACACACACATCTCTATCTTCTATTTGTTCTCTCTCTTCAGCTGTACCAATACTGCATCACCCTACGCGTATTTGGTGTCTGATTGGCACCCGCTGAGTGCCCCTGTCCAAATCACTTGCAGCCGTTGTCAAAGCATCAACGAGAAGAAAATTCTCCAAGAGAGGTGAGGATGCCTGCACATTTCACTGCTCCTTAAACATGCATGCACACACCACACACTGCTCAGTGGAAGTAGGTTAAGTGTGAGTTATGGTAAAGAGGATGCCTTGATTTGTGTTCACTTTGCCTACATTGAATATATTGGATTTGAGATGAAGCCTTTATTTTCCTCCACAGGGTACCGCCAGTGTTTGCCGTGCACTTTGCCGACGGTTTCCCTCAGGATGATGTCACCGCTTGCTCGTTCAGCTACGCAGAGGCACGGTACGCCGCGGCCGTGGTGATCCAGCACAAGGCGAGCGAGGACATCTTCATCTCCTGGTCTCGCCAGACAGACGGTGAGGCCCACACACCTACATGCATTACAGCGTGGCAGGTTTGAAATGCCGTAAAAAGGGAACACTGCCAGACAGCGAACACCACCCAGATTGAAATTAAACTGCTTTCGCTGGTGCTGCTTAAATGTCACTCCATTAACGTCACAGGTTCATGCTGACCTTTCCGTTGGGCCTTTCATAATTTGTGTTATGGCAAAGGTTTGACTGGGTGTAATGGGGAATGAGGTATTATACGATGGCGTGTTTTCAAAGAATCATCAATTTGGATTCTGAAATGAGCCAGATGCCTATTGCCAAAAATAATTCTAACCTACTGAACCGTTTAAAAATGTCTTTACAGGGTCCTGGATAGCGTATGAAGAATTCACAGATCTAAGGGGCATATCTCACTCAAAATTGGACGTCCCTACAAAGGAAATCCACATGGTCTTTTGGGAGGTTGAACCTGAAGACACACGCCAGACCCCAATACAAAAGGCCTTAGTTGTTCTTCCTCCACAGGCAGAAACCACTTCAGTTGATATTCCGCCGCCGACAGAAACCACTTCAGTTGATATTCCTCTGCTAACAGACTGCCAAACAGAGGAGGAAGCTGTTGAAGAAATGGTCTCGTCACATGACCAGTCTCTCTCGACTCCACACGAAGACACGTTTGTGTCGGCACTCAAGCCAAGCGACCTCGGCGACATCAGTCAGATGGACACCTCCATAGGCAGTGCCACGCTGCTGGACACCTTTGAGGGACTGTCCCACAACGATATCGTCACACTCACTCTGGCGCCGGAGAAGTTAGGACACGCGACGAAGGGCGAGAGTCAGAAGACACCCTTGGAGCCCCCTGCTGTTGGGGGAACTGGTGAACCCTCGGTTCCCGAGGAGGCTCAGGTCACCACAGTCTCTAGCCCTCCTGTAGTGAGGAGGAGCAGGAGGCTTGCCATCAAACAGGTCGAGCGTAAGGTCAGGCAGACCTCAAAACAGAACAACAGCACAGATCAAGAGGAGAGCCCAGAGTCACAAGAGGAACCGTGGACGCCAGAGAGGCCAAAAAACACAAAACTTAAATCACAGCCTGCGGATTGCTTAAGTTCTCAAACAGATAACATGGCGCTGGACACCTCAACACTGCAGAACACCACACTGTTCATCCCAGCTCATCAGATCTCTGGAGAGAGCTCTACGGCACCTGGTACGACTGTGTACATCCCACTGGCAGGTGATCTGGCCCAGAGTTTAACTTCACAAATCCTCAGCCAGCCAAACTCTACACTCTTGCCCGTTCCTCCAGATAACCTTGAAGAGCAAGTTGAAGTGACACAGACCCAGTCACCAGATACTCTAGAAGTGCAAGAAGCAATAAAACCAGCTTCATCCAAAAAGAATCCTATACCTAGAGCCCCACCTAAGAATAAAATGAAAGGCCAAGTATTAATATTTCAAAGCCCAGAGAAAACAGTCGCTCAGAACTCAACGCAGGCAGCAGAATTGGTTGTGCAGAACCCAGCAGAGCCTACATCTGTGACAAATCTGTCCCCTCTCACCCCAACAGTACGAAGCTCAGTGCTGTTGCCTCAAATGCTAGAGTATCCAACATTTTCAGAAAATCTGCTCCCCTTCTCAAAGCAGACCCTAGCATTGGAGAATCAAACTGTGAAGACCCCTACAGTGCCAAGCCTAACAACACAGAACACTCAAGCAACGCATATGGCTGCAGTGCAAACTTCAACAGGGAAAAACCCGCCCACACCACAAATCTTAGACGGTCTCCCACCAGACACTATAATCACATTAAACCTAGACATAGAAATGGATTCAGCTGAACCGGGTCGGCTGCAACCACCAGAGATAATCCTCCCGTCAACACTATACACGCCCAGCGGGCAAGATCCAGTCTGGTCACCTTCAGCTGATCAGAACCCTGAACTTAATTCCCCTACTAAGCAGAACATGAAAGGACAAACCTTAGTGATACAGAACACAACACAGCCAACAACAGTGATTCTAAACCCAACTCAGCAAATGGGAACAGCTGTTAAGTACCTCACACAACAATCTGCACCAGTAACTAATCTAACTCTTCTTCCCTCAATAGCGCCCAACTCAGAGCAGTTACTTCAAACCGCAGAGTGCCCAACTGTGCAAAACCCAGGAATGCCGAACCTACCGCACAACTCTCAAACAACCCACATGCCTGCAGCACCAACGTCAACAAGGAAAAAGCCATCACCACAAACTTTATCAAAACAGGATCTAGCAACACCACCCACTGCATTGGATAACCGAATGCCACAAAGCATAGTCCCATTGAACCTGGATGTGGACATGGATATGGATTATATTGAGCCAGATGAACTACCTGATGAGCCAGAGTTTGTCCTCCCATCTGTTGTGAGTTCACTTCCTCAACATCATCCCCATGCAACGGTGACTTTCCTGGAGACTCCATCCTCTACACTTCTCCCTCCTCTTTCTACCCAGTCCTCATCCACAACTAGTGTGTCCCTCAAGAGTGAACCTTCTCCCCCTAAACCCTCCAAACAGCAGTCCAGTCTCTCACTGCAAAGCCAGCAGAAGACTGCAAAGCCGGTGACTCCCGCCATAGTCAAACTAGAGAACACAAAGACGGCGGAAACCCCTAAGGTGAAACCGAAGCCTGACCTGAGCAGTGTGCCTCCCGTCAAACCTCACATGTTCCAAGGTTTCAAGTTCCACCAAAAGGGGGCACCGTCGGAAGGTTCTGCCGGTGTGTTGGCAGGCCTCACCACCAGGCACATCCCTGCAAAGCCAACTATACCCATAAAGCCATCTCGACCCCAGCTGCCATTCGGTGGGACTTCCCACAAACTCCCTCTCGGAAAAACAGCCACGGCCAGGCCTGCTGCCGCCGCAGCAGCAGCTCTTAGTCTGGGACCACCACCAGCAGCAGCAGCATTGTTGAAGGTCAAGAAAGACCCGGACCAAGCCACGTCGCTGACTGTTCCAGAGGACATCAAGACGGCTGCTCTGAGGCTGAAGCTCCTGAAGAAACTGAAGGCCAAGAAGAAGCAGCTGGCCGAGCTCGACCAGATGCTGCGCCACAGAGGCATGGTGCCCCAGTCCTGCAGCGCGCCCCCTAGCGTGGCAGCCTTCGCCGCCTCCGCCGACACCAGCCCACTGTCCTCCTCGCAGGTGACCTCACCTGGCACGCCATCCACGGCGTCCTCGGACGGAGCGGACATGCTCGACATGTTGGTGAGCGGCGGAGGAGACGCGCTCGGACACCTGATGGCCGCCAGCGCTCCGGTGAAATCCCAGAATCCCCCCAGCGCTCCTCTCAGTTTGCCGTCAACGTCAGCCCCCGCCGCTGACTTCCTGACTATCGATGACTTCCTGGATGACGTCATCTTTGACACCAGCGTGACCGAGAAGGCCTTGGAAAACAACGACTTTGACACGCTGGACATGTTTCTGTGAGTCAGTAGATGTTCTGTTATGCCTTGAAACTTATTTCAGTGTCACATTCATGAGCTATGTAACAGTAGTTTAAAAAAAAAATTTACTGTTTAGAATGCATTATTGTGAATAGTTTGAAAAGGTTATTTATGTTGTAAAGTATGTCCAGTACAAAAGTCATTTGTAATCTAAATAAAATAATATTTTTTAGACGCTGTTGTCAATCATGAGAATTTTTTTTTCATTTACATTCTGACCTTGGTACTCAATAAAACACATTATCTGAATGCCAACTAGAATAAAACCAAATGTTAAATGTGCATGCTATCACTAAAGCTAGTGTGTACAGTAAAGTTGTGCAACTAAATTCCCTATTATTATCACTAAATAACTGACATTTCTCCTGACTCGATTTGAATTATACAAATGCAGTGACTGGGAATTCTTGGACATGTCAGATGGTAAATGCTGTATGCAGCAGTAATTGGGTAAAAAAAAAGAAAAAAGAAACAGACTGTGAAGGGGTGATATGTTTCTTTGAGTGAAAATTACATCTTGGGATCATTTGTCTAATGTGGTCCTTACCGATGTGGTATTAAATGTGGCTTGCAGGTTTGTTTTGCTCCGTGAACCATCAGGGACTGCCGAGGGGTTTGTGCATATGGTATGCAATCAGACATAATTACCTTATTCAAAGCCAATGAGCCTAGATTATCCTGACTGAAAATCCACCGAAATCATGCAAACAAGCAGTGTTCTGGCAAACGTGCTGCCGTGTCTCACAGTGAGGATCAGCATTTGTGATACTGACTCCTGAAACCACTGGCCTGGCTGCTACTGTATGGGAAATGGAGTTTCTCCAGTCTTTCCTGTGGTTTTATTATTCTTATTTTATCTTTAAAAATGCATTAGAAATAACAGAATCTGATTTTTTTTTTTTTTTTTTTTCTTCCAAAAAATGTTTTTAGAAGTGTTCCACAATTTAAGACAATGCAATGCAAGAGTGCACACAGCCCCTTTAAACTCCCACATGCGAAGGAAACTCATGACTGATGCGGGCAGGAAAACAAACAAACGAGTTGAGTCCATATTGATCAGCAGTGGGGGGACTACGGCCCGAGGCACTTCTGCTCTCAAGCAGAAACTTCTCCATGGCGGGTGTTTGGATTCACTCAAGAGCCCTGGTGGGTGCATATTTGCACACCGCAGGGAGACTGGTAGAGGGCATGCTGGCATTTCTATGATATTCACCACGTCGGTGGGTTGGGTGGGAGTCTAATGCTGCCGGGACATCATAGCCCAGGACAGAGTAATGTCATTTTAATGAGTATAAGCCCACACACTGATAACAGCCCCCTGGCACTGTAATTGAATACCATCTATTTGCGCATCCTCGATTCCTGACATCTATACGACTGAGTCTTTAAAGGGATATTCCGCCATTTTTGGAAATACGCTCATTTTCCACCTCCCCTCGAGCAAAACAATCGATATTTACCTTGTTCCCGTTCATCCAGCCATTCTGTGAGTCTGGCGATACAACTTTTAGCTTCAGCCTAGCATAGATCACTGAATCGGATTAGACCATTAGCTTCTTGCCTGCTAGCTTCATGTTTAAAAGTGACTACGATTTCTGGTAATTTTCCCATTTAAAACGTGTCTCCTCTCAAGTTAGAAAGTGCAATAAGACCAACTGAAAATGAAACCTGGCGTTTTTCTAGGCTGATTTGACATGGAACTACACTCTCATCTGGCGTAATAATCAAGGCAACTTGCAAACGTACCATAGGCGCAGTGATATCGTACGCAGCATTTGAAAATAGTCCCCATAGACAACAAGCAGTAGTAGTGCCAGTA
>NC_085017.1:5690435-5695435 GCF_963854185.1 Sardina pilchardus
GAAATTGGATTTCAAGTTGAATCGCTGGCTCAAAGTTGCCAAATCGTTGCTAAAGTTGGTTGATCAGAGCTAATCATTTGACAGCCGTTAGGGATGTCTTGTCAGATACAATTTCACAGCATAACAAAATATATTCAAATATATATTTTTGTCTATTTTTTCCCTCCTTTGTATTTCAAACAAATACTGTAAAATGGAAATGTTAGCCCAAAGCCATTTCAAAAACAGTAGTCTAAAAGTTGGCCTCAGCTAAGAAGGAAGCTGTCAATATGGGAGAGAGTGTGTCTGTTCTCACAGATGTTCTGTTCTAATTCAGCTTCGGTTCCGTTCCTTTCATTTTCCCGGTGCTTGGACAGCGGTCTGCGACTGTCTGTAACTGTCAGAAGGTTCCAGAACACCTTTGAATGGGAGACAAGATGGATGCCAGGGAACACAATCCAGACAAAGCAACGACGAGCCAAGGTCTTCACAGCCAGCTTCACACCGCAAGAGCAGTGTGTGTGTGTGTGTGTGTGTGTGTGTGTGTGTGTGTGTGTGTGTGTGTGAGTATGTGTGTGTGTGTGTGTGTGTGTGTGCATGTGCTCGCTGGCTTTTGTTTTCACTTCCATCAGAATAAAAAAAAAGACAGAAGGAAAGAATAGAAGCAGTGGCCCATTCTGCTGAACGTGTGTGTGTGTGTGTGCGTGTGTGTGTGTGTGTGAAAGAAAAGAAACAGTGGCCCATTCCGCTGAAAGCTGTGAAGAATACAGCCACACCTGAGCGCACTTCAAAAGGAATTTCACAGTTTGGAGAAAGAGCGAGTGACAGAGAGAGAGAGAAAGATATAGAGAGAGAGAAAGGGTTAGAAGGAGAGAGAACGAAAGACAGAGAGCATTAGAGAGAGAGAGAGAGAGAATGACAGGATGAAAGGCAGAAGAGCGGAGGAGTGTATGGTGAGGTGAAGCCCAATCACTGATGCGCAGCAGCCTGGAGGTGAAGACGGCAGGTGTGTGTCGCCCCACTGGGCCATGGACTGGAAGCACAAGGTGTGTGTGTGTGTGTGTGTGTGTGTGTGTGTGTGTGCGCGTGCGTGTGCGTACGTGTGTGCGTGCGTGCATGTGTGTATGTGTGTGTGTGTGTGTGTGTGCGCTTGTGTGCGTGTGTGCGTGTGTGCGTGTGTGCGTGTGCGTGTGTGTGTGTGTGTGTGTGTGTATGTGCGTGTGCGCGCGCGCGCGCGCGTGTGTGTGTGTGTGTGTGTGTGTGTGTGTGTGTGTGTGTGCAGCAGCCAGAAACAGCAGCGTTCCAGTGCAGCTGTTCTGCTTCCAACCACAGCAACTGCATCACAGCACTGCATAGAACAAAACACTATGGGTGGAAGAGAGGGAGGAGAGGGATATACGGAATGACAGAGAGAAAGGGAGAGAAAGAGAGAGAGCAGTGTGTGTGTGTGTGTGTGTGTGTGTGTGTGTATGTTCAGGTATGTCAGCAGGCTATTTTTTCACACACTAAAAGCAGCACAAAGTGACCTGCAGCAGAAAGAGTATAAAAATATCAAATATAAAAATAGCCAAACGGTAAAATCCATCGTTCACTTGACACCTGACATCTAAACACACACACACACAACACACAAACAACACACACACACACACACACACACACACACACACACACACACACACACACAACACACATGCACATACACACACACACACACACACCTTTGACACTCGCTGTGCCATCACAGCAGGGATCGGTGCACCCTGTCCCTCTGTTCCCATGGGGAAACGTGCAAGAGAACAGCATTCTAGTCTGGATCCATTAACTCATATGGCTTTGGCAGAGGGACACACAGGACTGGTACACATGCAGTATGTTTTCTATGACTGTAATTATGTGTGGCTCTGTTTTCTATTGATAGGACAGCAGAGAGTATAGTATATACAGTATACGTTTTTTGATCCCGTGAGGGAAATTTGGTCTCTGCATGTATCCCAATTTGGGAATTAGGGAATACACACAGCACGCGGTGAATACACAGTGAGGTGAAGCACACACTAACCCAGAGCACTGAGCTGCCTGCCTAACCAGCGGCGCTCGGGGAGCAGAGAGGGGTTAGGTGCCTTGCTCAAGGGCACTTCAGCCGTGCACTGGTCGGGGATCGAACCTGCAACCCTTCGGTTACAAGCTCGAAGCCCTAACCAGTAGGGAACGACCACATGGCACGGGCAGGGTTCTCCTGCACCCGTAGGTGGCACGCCCGCACCACCGCTCCCCTGGACAACACAGCACAGCCCACACATGGTGTACACATAACATAGAACTAATGGATTTGAATCTGATGGGCCTAAGTACAGTACATCATGCGAATGGAACGCTAATGGGATAATTGAATGTCAACCTAAATGCATCGTCAGTTGTTTCCAAAGTCTTGCACTAATTCACTTCCTCTTTTCTGCTCTCTATACTGAAAGTGGGCGAAAAACATCTCTAGAGTGTGCTTGCAATGAAGCTCATAGCGCTATGCTAATCTGTGATGGCGTTACTTAAACGCTAATACACCTCAGAGCGCTATGCTAATCCGTGATGGCGTTGCTTAAAAGCTAATAGCGCTATGCTAATCCGTGATGGCGTTGCTTAAACACTAATATCAGTGTGGGAGTAGGAGGCCCATCACCAGTTCTTGGTCCCAGACTAGCCGAGGGTTGTAACCTCCACAGTCCCCAGCAACAGCTAATGAGAGTATTGATCATGCGTTTATCACCAATAAACGCACTCACTGTCACGAATCTCCCATGTGTTGAATCTCTCCCTTCTCCCCATCTCCCAGGCCCCTCATCCCTATCCCTTTACACTGAAGCATGGCGGCGCAGTAGAATAGAGGCAATTAGTTCCGATTGAGTAATTTGATTAGACAAGATGTATTGAACGAGGGTCGTTATTAAGTAGCGCGGCACCGTCAGCGCACAGCTGTGGTCCCATTCAGACGCCACTCCGTCAGCCTCCCATTCACGCGACACGTGCTAAAGAATTAGCGCATCAAGCGCGCGTCCTCGGCTTTGAGTCGCTAATAGTTTTGTAGGCAAACTGCTTTTGTTGGGGGAAACTCTTCACGTTCATTTGACATGGGACTCAAGGAAGCGTTTAATGCTAATACATTAATTAAAGTAGAGCTTGGCTGGAGTTCTGCAAACATCGTCCTCTGTTCATCTCAGGACCAAAAGAACTGCCCTGATAATATGACTGAAATGTTACCTATTTGTAACATACACCATATACCTACGTTATGAACTCACATACCATACTGTATGTCTCTGTCATTGTAGGCGTTTCTAGTTAATGAAATCAAAGATGTCCACCCCTTGTAATCATACACTGCACACAGTGTACACTACCCTCAGTAGCAAACAGATGCTTGTTCAATTAAGTTGAGAGCCTCTTTGATACTTTAATATTTTGCATACACAACAACTATCTATTACAACTACAACTATTATACCCCTGCCCCCACACACACACACACACACACACACACACACACACACACACATATTCAGGCTCTGAAAGCACTCTTTGTGTGAGCGAGGTCGGTGCAGCTCCTGTGGGAGTGTGCCGTGCGGATAAAGCGCTGATAAAACTGCGGGCCTTCACAGGCTGCTTCAAACGCTGTCGTCACACACAGCCTTGTGTCTGCTGCCTGGAGCTCCCGCCGGTGGGTACCCAGCACACACACACACACACACACACACACGAAAAAAGCACACACACACACACACAAGAGTGACGTCAGTCTCCTGGAAGCATGGCAGTGTGGGCGGCATTGGGGGATTGGATGACATCCCAGGTCACCATGACGACGCAATTAGCCTCCGCTCTGCTCTCCTCTCCTCTTCTCTCCTCTCCTCCCATCTCCTGTTCTCTTCTCTGCTCTCCTCTCATTTCCTCTCCTCTCCAATCACCTCCTCTCCGATCTTCTCCTCTCCTCTCCTCTGCTCTCCTCCCATCTCCTGTTATCCCCTCTCCTCTTCTCTCCTTTTCTCTCCTCTCCTCTCCCCTCCTCTCTTATCCTATCCTCTGTTTTTTCCCCTTTCCACTCCTCTCCTTTCCACTCCTCTCCTCTCCACTCCTCTCCTCTTCTCTCCTCCTCTCCTCCTCCCCTCCTCCTCCCCTCTCCTCTCCTCTCCTCTCCTCTCCTCTCCTCCTCCTCTCCCTCTCCTGTCCAATTCTCAGAATATAACTACCCTGTGAGTAGTTGCCACCATCGCTCCAGTCGGCGCTTTCGTTTCGTCAGTGCCACCAGCGCCTCAGCCAGCCAGACGCTAAGAACTGTGGGGCTCACTCCCGCCGCGAAGATGGAGAACTGAGGCATCGCTACCGTGGCGACGGAGAACTGAGGGCCTGCTGCCGTGGCGACGGCGACAGAGTCGCGCTTCAGAGAAGCCGTCTGCACCAAAGGCACTGGGTGTCGAGCTCGCGTCTGGCCTTATCTGGGGAGATGCTTACGCAATCTTAAACACATCCAACCAGCACTCTCCTGCTCTCTCCCTCTCACTGTGTAAATACGCACCCGTGTGTGTGTGTGTGTGTGTGTGTGTGTGTGTGTGTGTGTGTGTGTGTAGCACACAGCCTGAGCTATAAAAAGATCTTTTTTTGAGTCTCCAACAGGACACAGGCCAATTGAGAAAAAAGGGGAGCAGAGAAACCAACCCGAGAGAGAGAGAGTGAGAGAGGGAGTGAGAGAATGAGAGTGTGTGTGTGTGTGTGTGTGTGTGAGAGAAAGAGAGAGATGAGGAGGGAGTATTGGAAGGGAAGAAGAGAGTGTGAAAGAGGATGAATACCAGAGAGAGAGAGAGAGAGAGATAACGACACAGACAGAAAAAGAGAGGGAGGAAGAGAAGATAAAGAGAGAGGCAATGTGAGAGTCGTTAGTATGCAGCTGATAGAGTGGATCCTGCTGAGAGACAGAAGAGAGGAGAGGAGAGGAGAGGAGAGGAGAGGAGAGGAGAGGAGAGGAGAGGAGA